>NW_019416479.1:417460-441217 GCF_000390285.2 Anoplophora glabripennis | reverse complement strand
GGACCACTTCGAACAACAGCTCCTTGCTTATACTGGAAGTAGGAAAATTATAAAGTTATAATTTAGTCACATCTGAACCGAAATTATAACATTATTTTGGAGCAGCATCGAAAACACTTGGTTTATAGTCTTTCCGAAGTCAGTTGACCATGTATAAAACCGTCTATCAATAAAATTTAATGAGTTTCCAAGGCGTCCCTAAAAAAGTTTTCTGCTGAAGTTAAAAATAATGTGTACAAATTTCTATTATATGTTCATTGGACTAACAACATAATTTAATTATTCATGTCCTCAAACAATTTTATTATATTGATGGTAAATTTCGTTTTGTTCCTTTTGAAAAGGTCTCCAAAATGCCATGTTGTAATAATATTAGTAAGCAAAATATTGCTCTTATTTCTGCCTTTCGCAATTGTAATATGAATGACTAATAGAAAGTGTCTATAATAAATTAAAATTACCTGAATCACACCAGATTCCACATTGCTGCACTGCACTGCTAGGCTATTTGTTGACAACTGAATTTATGGCCAGGTCGCCCAGTGCGGCTGTGTTTGTGCTGCCTTTGCCCGCGCGCTCATTCTTTAACTGGGCTACCAGACCAGTATATGGGTAAGGCTAAATAAATACAAGTTTTTCAAATATTTCAATGCCGAGTTTCTGGGCCAGTGACCGAACCTGGTACATACTACCAACCTCTTGATTCTTCAATTGAGATCAGAAAGACTATACCTAACTACATAATCACAAATTCCACATCGAATTGTGTTTGTGTAATTATTTCTTATTCTAAACTCTAAAAATGTTGCAAGTATAATGTTTTACAAATATCTACTCATGCAGAAACGATTAAAATATTTAATAAGTCAAATAACTAATACTGAATTAAATGATGGAAATCAAATCATAACACTGCTGACTTGTTCCCTCCTCAGAAATGCTGCAATGCCATTGGACAGCTCAAGGTAAAAGCATTGAGTGAGGAAATACTATTTCCTCATTCAACGGTAAAAGTTCGTAGGCAACCTACTCCTTTTAGCGACCTTAGGACAACCCTGCCTGTGTCAGAAACGCAAACTTATTTGTGTCGGTCATTATGTTTACGAGTAGCGACACCCAATAGATTTGTTCATAGAGTTCGTAAACAAGATAAACAGTCTTCGAAATTCTATTGCAGCGGCATCATTAGTTCAGAGATATGTTTCCATTCTAATTAATAAAACGCAAAGAAAACATGAAACGTATCTCTCGTGAAAAAGTCAGTTAATTGCATTTTATAAGTAAAGTATGAAATAAATTATCAAAACTTGCTAATTAAATGGGAAATTTCGATATTAGACATGATTGCATTTTATTAGGACACACAGTAGTAATAAATAAACACAAAATTAATGTAGCGAGTTAACAACTAGTTTGTTTTTCTGTCACATCAAGGAGCGTATGAAATATTTTTTTGTACCTCCACGTGTATGAGTTACTGTATTATTGTACTTATAAATATCATTAATGATAATACGAGTAGTATATTAAAAAAATCTATTATGTTCACAAATTATGCTTTGTTGTAGTAAAATTAAATTTAACCCGAAATTTTATGGTTGTCAATTAGAGGGCCAAACATGTTTTCAACGTTGCTTAATGATTGACAATACTGTCAATTACTCGGGCCCTATTTGGACAACATATTGAACTAACGATTAATATTAGTTTTAATGTAGTTTTTTATACCACAGAATGCGATTGTAGACATTTATCCATTTACCATTAATAACTCTAATACAAATATACATATTACATACATATATACATCTTAGTCCAGGCGGTATCTGTTTCGGGTTGGGTAAAACGCATATGATCAGAGATTTTTGCTTTAACGGCTTCTAAATAACATCAGAAATGATAATTTTCTATGCAAATAAAAAAACGTGGGCTTAATTGTTATTGCAGAAAAGTATAAAAAAATTGCAAAAAATTTCATTTTTTTCTTGAATTTCTCGTCGACAACTTAGCAACTATTCGTTTTAGACAAAAATAAAAAAGGAAAAAAAGTTTTGTAATTAAATTTTGAACAAGATAGAGTTAGTTGCAATTCGAAAAAATAATTATTGTTATTGCAAAAATCGGAAAAATCATTTAAAAAATTTGAAAAAATGCTAGTTTTTTTGTCAATTTTTTTCAGACACTTGATTAATTCCTAGGATCTTCATACTTTTCCCAATTAAACTTCTTAGTGTATAAAATCATCACACCAAATTTCATCCAATTCGGTTCGATAGTTTTAACATAATAAACATGTTGGGAGCAAGTTAGTAATAGCGTATTTTGTATAAATTGGCCTATTCAGTGAAAACATAAACAATATTTTTAACGCGCTTAATAGCTATTTTAGCCCAAGGAAATTAGACGAAAAAATGAGGAAACCTCGATAAAATTTCCTCCAAGCTGAATTTTCGCACAGACATTCTTCGAGGTGTTCCAAACCCAATAGTAGACTGGGTAGAGTTCGCCTTATGTAGGTAAAATTGTATTTTGTTTTTATACAATTTTCAAAAAATAAAATTATGAAATCTGCAAAATATCATAAAAATCACATATATTGGAGATCAAAGTTTTTTGCAAATATCTTGCGTTCTATGTATAGGACATCCATAAGGTCATGGTAAAAGTTGTAGAGAATTTAATTATCTACAAGACTGGTATCTTGCATTTTTGCCCGAAACCTTGCTCTTTTCGAGATATTCAAGGTTCTAAAGAAAACGTTTTTTCGAATATCTATATCGCTTCCCTAGGCATCGGACGTCCATGAAGTCAATGTAAAAGATGTAGGGAATTAAATTATCTGCAAGATTGGTAAATTTATAGTTTCTAAAACATATTTTTGCAATGCAAAGCGTGCTTGCAGAAAAGTCGAGTGCAATATTAAAAATATTAACTTTGTCGCTGTCCAATGCATTGGGCGCGAGATATTCGCGAAAAAACTTGTTTTTGAAATTTTGACCTTGGATATTTCGAAAAGGGCGAGGTTTCGGGAAAAAATGCAAGACCAATCTTGTAGATAATTAAATTCTGTGCTTTCACGATGACCGATGCATAAAACGTGAAATACTTGCAAAAAACATTCGACCTTTATTATCATGGGTAGGTAGTCATGTTATAATTTTAGTAATGTTTACTGATTTCGGTATTTGTGCAGCAAATGCAAAAGATAACTTATTGTTCGAGACATGAAAATTATAGAGTGAAAGAGTTGGATAAATATTTGCGACGATTTGTGTTAATAACTAGTATATTATTTCTCAGAACACGTTTTTACAGCAACCAAATGAAATTCATTCAAGTTCTACAGTGCTATTTATCTACTTATGTACATACAATTGTAAAGAGTGGTAGGTAAGCTAACAGAGGGGCAGTACACTTTAGGGGGAATGTGTTGCTTGCCATTTTTCTGAAAGATCAACAAAAGTCAAAGCAAAAATTTCACTTTTCTCCGAAATTCATCGGAAAGTCATGAATTTTGACTACAGACTCGTGTTCAGTGCATCGAATTCCTTCGGAAATGATATGTGCGTCGTTTGCGTTTGGATTTTTTGTGTGCCTCTGTAATTTGGGAAATATCTTGGTCTCCGAAATATTCGCAGGCATTATATAAATAGTATCTTCGAAGTTGAAAGTATTGTTAACAAAAGTTATTGAAACAACATAAGTAATAATATATTTTCGGTCATACTGTTCTGGACCTTTTTATATTAACAATAAGTGACACTGTATAAATTGGCAATAAATCTTATTTACCAATTGCCTATTTGGCCGAAATATGTTTACCTTTTCATTTTTATTATTATAATTTATAAAGTACCGTTACTTCGAACAACGATGGAAAAACAAAAATAAAACGACAAAGTGACCTGTGTGCTCCCCAAACCCAACTTATTTTTATGACGTTACCTAAAAAATTTAATTTACCAAACATAAATTGAAGGTCTGGCCGATTTATGTAACAAAATTTATGCAGGTTACGCATCAATTCCAAGAACCATTTTAATAAAACCAAGAATGTTAAACTATCTTTTCCAGCCATTTTTAGGAAAAGTGAAATGAGCGAGAATAACTTTCGAAATACATCTCAGTTAAAAAAAATAACGAACTGTACTACACGAACCCTTTACATAATGGGTGTTGCATTCCCAAACTCTCAAAACTGGTGGACGCAGAAAAAACGCCCTCTACACAAATCGTCAGAAAAAAGTAGACTTTTCTAGCATATATTTTTATAAAACAAAACTCATGTTCGAGGATTTCTGCATACTTTTAAAAAGTACACTGCACGACAAAATATGACCAAGTTTATTACAGTATATATCGGATAAGGAAGAAATATTATAAATCAAATCACAAAAAATTCTAAACGCTCATAAATTTTAAAATTGCAATATTTAAGAAGCATATCTATTAAATTATCCAAAAATCAAGTGCAACAAATAAACTCTGCACATTATTGAAAAATAAAGTACTTTAACAGATAGTTACTACAAAAAACGTTTAGTCCACCAACCAGTCCTTCTTCTTCTTCTTCTACTTCTAGTCGTTGGTCCTAATAAGTCCCATAGCACTGCGGCCTGATTAGGCCTATTGTGCGTTCCACTACTAGTCCTATTCAGCAAGTAGATTTGTCCTTTTTACAAGGTCCAAAAGCTTCCTTGCTGACACTTCTCTCAGTTCCTTGGGTTCCAAGTAGAGTCTCCCAAGGGGCGCCATTCTGCTAGGTGCAAATCCCGGGCACTCCCCCAGGATATGCAGAGAAGTTTCATCCGCCGATTTACATCCTCGGCAGACCGGACTGTCTACAAGCTTTAGCTTATGTAGATTTTTCCTAAAGTGACTCTCCTGAGCCGGATTCTGTTCAAGCTCAGTAAATCATTCACTCTTTCCTTCGAAGGATACTCCATGAGCTCCTTAGAATGACTATGTCCTGGCCTTGAAGTCCAGTATTTCCTATGTTCTGTTTCAGTCCATTTGCCCAGAGCCCACCTGACCACAATGGAAGATGTGTCACAGAAGGGCTCCGGGCCAATGAACACTGTCTCGGATCCCTTCCTAGCAAGTTCATCCGCTTTCTCATTTCCACAAATGCCTTTGTGCCCTGGCACCCAACACAGTCTGACTGTATTGTTGGTGGCCAGTTCAGTCAGCATTTGTAAACAGTCCCACACCAGTTTTGAACTTACCTTGTGTGCGGCTAAAGCTTTAATTGCAGCTTGACTATCAGAGAATATATATATGAGTTTACGTCTATAACCTCTACGTACATTCTCTGCCAGACACGCCATTATCGCGAAGATTTCTGCTTGGAATACAGTAGGGAACTCCCCCAGACTGTAGCTTGCACTCCATCTGGGTCTGAGTCCATATATTCCTGCACCCGTCCCTCTGGTCATTTTGGAGCCATCTGTAAACCATACTAGGCTCCACCTTTCCAGGGTATTAAACCTTTCCTCCCACTCGCTTTGATCCTCTATTCGAGTCTCAAATGGCTTGTGGAAGTGAAACTTTGGAACCATCTTGTCGGATACCATCCCAAGAATTGGTTCCGACATAGATGTATCTTTGATCCTGGAGTGGGAACCACCCCTCCAGTCATTATTATTCCTGAGTCGATATGCTGCTAGCCGCGCTTCTCTCTCCACCACTATATGCAGCGGTGGCAGATTTAGCATGACTTCTAGTGCAGCTGTCGGGGTCGATGCCATCGCCCCCGTTATACCTAAACAGGCCAATCTCTGAATTCTATTCAGTTTTTCCTTCGCTGTGGTCTGTTGTGTTTTCTGCCACCATACCACAGCGCCGTAAAGAATCCTGGGTCTTACTATCGACGTATACAACCAGTGTGACATCTTTGGTTTCAGTCCCCAGGTTTTCCCAATAAGGCGGCGGCATACACACAGTGTCTGCTTCGCCTTACTCACCACTTTTTCCAAGTGCGCATTCCAGGTAAGCTTATTATCCAGTATCACTCCTAGATATTTTACTTCCCTGGAAAATGTAATGCCCCTCTCCCCTATTATAGGTTCAGAGAGTCCAGTTAAATTTCTTCTCCTAGTGAAGGGTACTACGACCGTTTTGTCAGGGTTTACTGACAGTGCCTGCCCCTTACACCAGTCATCTATCCATTTCAAAGCCTCTTTCATGAGTTCTGAAACGATAATATTATGTTTCCCGACTATGAGAACGACCAAGTCATCCGCATAGCCTTGTGTATAAAACCCCTTTCGATTAAGGCCCTCCAGTGCGCCGTCCACCACTAATCCCCATAACAAGGGAGACAGTACGCCTCCCTGGGGGCAGCCCCGGCCTACCTTACACCTGGATGTCTCTCCCGAAAGGGTAGCTGTTACTGTCCGGTTTCTCAACATGGTATCTATCCAACGACACAAAGTGTCTTCAAGGCCCCTGTTGCGAACTGCCGAATTAATAGATTCGAAAGGTGTATTGTCAAATGCCCCTTCAATATCTAAAAAAGCTGCCAAAGCTAGATCTTTGTCGTCCATTGCCCTCTCTATCCTAGAGACTAGGCTATGAAGGGCTGTGTCGACTGATCTGCCTGCCTGATAGGCATATTGGTACCTGTGCAGAGGATTTGCCCTCAATACCCCGTCCCTTATATGCCTGTCAACTATTCTCTCCAACGTTTTCAGGAGGAAAGATGTTAAACTTATCGGGCGATATGCCTTTGCCTGGGCATACGATGGACGCCCTGGTTTAGGAATAAACGCCACGTTCGTCGATCTCCATGCCAGCGGTATATAACCAAGTGCAATGCTGGCTCTGAAGACGTGAATTAAGACCGGAGCTAGACAGTCCACCCCCTGCTGTAGCAGTACAGGTAGGATTCCATCGGCTCCTGGTGATTTAAATGGGTCAAAAGAACTTATTGCCCATCTTATTCGTGACTGACTCACCACCGTCTTGGCAACCTCCCAGTTCTGTCGAGACCCGGTCGTTACCCTCTGCTGGTGATTCCAGTCATATTCATCTCCATGATTTAATAACCTGGAGCCTGGAAAGTGAGTATTTAGAAGTAATTCCAATGTCTCCCTTCCAGTTTTGGTATATTCCCCACTCGGTGCTTTGAGAGACCCGAGTTTCGTATGTCCATTCTTAGAGAGAAGTCTCTGGAGTTTAGCACACTGTGGGACACTATCAATATCCTCACAGAACTTCCTCCATGAGTCTCTCTTCCCTTTCCTAATTTCTTTATTATACTCAGTGAGGGTTGCTCTATAAGCCTCCCACTCTCCTGTCCGCTTTGCTCTATTGAATAACCAGTTAAGCTCATACCTGTAACATAAGTAAGTAATTGATTTAGAACAGGAAATTGTCAGTTGAAAACACAAAAATTAACACTTTGTATAATAAATACATTGATTTTGTACAAATTGCCTTAAATAAAATAACACGTTCCTGTAGTACAGAATAACCTATTTTCAAAGCTATGACTTCAGCGACGACTTTCTTGTGTACCGTACTTTACTAAATCGTAAAGGATACCGTAAATCGAAATTTTAAATAGTTTTGCTGAAAACCACTTTCAAATTATTATTTAGGTCTCGATGTTTTTATGTAAAATTTCAAAGAAAATGTTATTTAAAATTTCGTAGTAATTCCTCAATTGAATTATGCTGTGTATAATAACCATTTGCAATTTCGATTTGTAATTTTTACGGATGCTGTTTTTCTTTTAAGTGGTTCTAAATTAAATAACAGTTTTAGTGAATTAAGACGTATACAAGTGAAATATGGCAGTTTACACAAATACTGAAATGGACGATATGATGTTAAAAACGTACTTAATGTACGGCAAGAAATATTATATAAAAACCCATAATACCATCTAGCACATTTGGTGTACATTTGTTACAAATATCAACGAAATGTTGATCATATAAACCTAAGAAATTTTAAAGAAAAATACAAATTTACATTTTGTAAGTTGCTCATCTCTCAATGAAAGTCAATAGTTTATTGTTGAATCAGGAATGGTAAGGGCAAAAGAAAAAGATGTGTACTTATTTAAACATTTCCTTCATATTTAACCATTTTCTTTATATTCATGTAAAAAGTTAAAGATACATGGTGTAAACACCAGAGTAAAGTCAGATGTTAATAAGTTTTCTACTAAAGAATCAGGCGTTTTGTATTATATTTGATTCTTTTATTCCTATTCTTTTTCAATATACAGTCATAATGTCATTAATTTTAACCACGTATTCGGAAAACCTAATAATTTTTTTTTCTACCTTTTAAAAAATAAGCAAATTACCCCTTAATTCCCATTAACTCGGCGCTCGGACTACACAGTAATCGAACATTGTAGCCAAACAGCTGATTTCCTAGTCGTCGTCCCATTCAGTTTTGCAATAGCTTTCAAAATTGAAGTGCAACGGATCTCAACTTTATAAAGACTTTATGGATGAATGAGTGAGTGTTTTTTAGCCCTATTTGTCATTTTAAATAAGTAGGTATCATATAATTCTGAAAAGTAATAACACAATAAGGAGGTATACGTACTACAAACCGAATAATTACTTACTTGAACATTTGTAATAGTCCTGTAGCCAGGGGGGTCCCAATTGCCTCCTTCATTTAGACGGAGTTACCCAAGTGTTTTTTGTGTATTTTGAGCTGCAGAACACGAATTTTTTGGGTAGAAGTTTGCCCGGATGTCGATAAGTTTTTTATTAACAAAAAACTTGCAAAATACTGAGAACTTAGTTTTTGGCAAAATAAAAAGTATTTTCTTGTTATTTGACCCATTTTAAGAAAAAATGTCTCTTGCAATTTTTTTGTTAAATGCATAGTTTTCGAGAAAAACGCCGTTAAAAACGATAAAAACTGAACGAAACATTAACAATTTAATGAAAATTTGCAATATTACAATAATTAAAATTATTATACAAGTTTAAAAAATAATAATTATAAAAACACCTAAATTATACGATGTTACGCTTTTAATACAAGTAAGTATAAACTTTTTTATAATAATAATATATAATATAATGATAATTATTATTAAACGCCTGTAAGAAGGCAACCACTCGCTTACATACATGGCGGCGCACCCTTCTGAATGCTCAATCGCTATTTGTTTATAGTTTCAAATAACAGTGGAAAAAACAAATTTTCACACTGCAATTACTCACAATTTGTAGTATTTAACGTGAACTTTCAAACGCCGTCAGCAAAATTACAATGTACTTATTCAATCTAAAGTTATTAACAATTATAAATCTCAAAAATTGCATTTTTCGAGTTTTTAACGGCGTTTTTCTCGAAAACTATGCATTTAACAAATAAAATTGCAAAAATTCGTGTTCTGCAGCTCAAAATACACAAAAAACACTTGGGTAACTCCATCTAAATGAAGGAGGCAATTGGGACCCCCCTGGCTACAGGACTATAATATTAAAAACTCATATTCAATTATAAAACAGTGTTAAGAATAGGTATTAAAGTTAGGTTAGTGTCCGAACAGTACGGTAGGTCAAGATTCACTCTTGATGTAGGTCAGCGGGTAGGAGCGGTTCGAAAAGGGGTTTAAATAATGATTGAAAAATATTTTATTTTCAGCGTAAATACACATTATAAATTTTTTTTAATCGCGTATTCGTATCTTTCCTATCTTCCCTAAAATTAATGACATTATGACTGAAACTCCCTGTATATGTTACTTTTAATTCCATACAGCAAACTCTATCACTTTTTAAAATATATGCATGCATTTAAGGACCGATAAGTAATGCATTAATAAATTGCTGTTTGATTTATTATAAAATAGATATTCTTGATCGGATTCAAGTCTTGGATCAAAATAGATATAGAATTAGTTCTACCAACAAAGGACAATATCTATTCATGTAATAATTTAAACTGAAACTTTCGCTGAAACATACTGTATAACTGACACTGAACACGTTTTACAGTTATTGTAAACTTATTTCTTTTCCTTTTCTGATATTTTTTCTACACACTGAAAGAGGCAATGAACTCTTATTGGTATTATTTTTTTTACAGGCATATGCCCCTCTCGAGAGTTGAATGGGTGCCATAACCCTATTTTTAGCCATAAATTCAATCTTAATAAATTTAAATGTATTCGTAAGTTAAATAAGGTGCCACGGCCACATTTTTGTTTAAATTTAATCCTGATATTTACACTACTTTAAATGTAAATTGTGAATGGAGGAATAAAAAGTTAATTAACTTTATGGAATCACGCAACTCGTCTCCGCTTCTTCGCATTCTTTAGCTTTGACAAAAATGCCCGCACGAACACGAAGTTAGTAAACAGTATAAATTTAGATTTCTTCATTAGGAAATTAAGTGTAGTAATTTGTACACCTTTTTAGGTACGAGCGAAAAGAGCCGCTGAAAAAAATAATCTGTATTTATTATCTAAAGGAAGTGAAAATGGAAAAGGAAACGGAGATATAAGGGAAATGGACAGAAAAAGTAGGAGTGTACTGAAAAGAGTAAATTCATGAATAAGCCTAGAGTTCTTTCCAATGTAAACCGAAAGGAGGGGAGTTTTAATGGTATTTCTCAAATGGAGGCATTGAAAGGATTTTTTTTTAAATGAAATAGCACGTTATCAACGTAAATCGAAATTTATTGTGCCACATTTCTGGAAGTATATATATATTTCCATATTGTTCACTATTTTACTCTGGCATTTACATTTTAGTGTGTGATATGTAAGAAAAATCACGAGCTATAAATCAGTGACAAATTCGTTACGTTCAGGTCATTATGTAACACCTTTTTTTATTGTAGGTATATTGCTGTCATTATTTATTTTATTTCATGTTAACAGTGAAAGCAGATATATTTCAGTTCTCTTTGTAAAATTTATTAGCAAATGGTTGGGTATGAAACAGTTAACCATTTACCATTTAATTAGCTAATAGCAAGAATTAAGTAGGGAAGACAGAGGGTTGCTTATTACAATTAATTCAAAATATATACAAGGTGCGTTCCAACATAAATAGGACTTTTCAAAAAAAAAAGGTATTTCTAGTGACACCATCTATTGACAATTACAGACGTCATAAATATAGATCCTTACTGTCAAAATTTCACGACATTTGGACGAATAGAAGCGGAATTATTGCGTTTTTTACAGTATGTTTGTGTTATTGGTACAAAAATGAGCATCGAACAAAGAGCCAATATTATGTTTTGTTTTCAACTTGGTAAAAATTTTACCAAAACGTTTCAATTGTTGAACCAAGTTTATGGTGATGATTGTTTATCATGAGGTGTAGTATACGCGGTTTAAAAACGGTCCTGAAGACATAAATGATGAGCAACATGTTGACCAACCGAAATCCCTGATCACCGCAGATTCATTTTGGTCGATCATTTGGTATATGGAAAAGTGCGTGTACCGTTTGTTCCGCAGAAGCTGACTTACCACCAAAAATTGCTCAGAATTCAACATTCGAAGTACATCACCAAAGAGCCCAAAGAGGACAAAAACTTCGTTTACAACATTGTGACTGGTGATGAAACGTAATGCTTTCAATATGATCCATAAACCAAGCGCCAAAGTGCTGAATGGAAGGCGCCAGATGAACCACAACCCAAAAAATCTCCTTTGAAGAAGTCAAAAATTAAGACAATGTTAATTTGCTTTTACGGTCCAAGGTCATTGTGCACAATAGGCGTTGAGCCACAGAGCATGTGCGGTTTCCTTCCGAAGGAGTAAATGTAGCTTAACAATTTAGATTCGTCATGAAGGCAGCATGAATGTTTGGGATGATACTTTATAAAATTCGGTAGCTCAGTGGCGTTACGTCCTCACAAAGATGGCCGTCGGGTGAAAATCGTAGTTTACCATTCTAAAGTCTGGTTTCATCTGTAAGGAGTAAAAGTATCATACAAATTTTGATTTATCATAAAGTTAGGATCAATGTTTGGGATGACATTTTGTAAAATTCGGTAGCGTAGTGACGTTATGACGTCACAAACATGGTCGCCGGCCAAATTTCATTTAGATGTATTGGCAAAATTATAATAAATAATAATTTAATAATATAATAATGATATAATATAATAATCAATTTGTACAATACTACACGAATCTTTCTGTACCAGTGTTTATTTACTGATAGTACAGTAAAGTGTATTGGGGTTTCAAAATGTACCTACTACCGAAAAATGGATTTATTCTAAAAAATGTTGATATTAAGTCTCCAGAAAGCAGAAGACCAAGAAAAGGTGCTAATGGAAAACGCGCATTACATGTAAAAAGGGAAATAAAGCGAAAATGGGTAAAACTCCTAAAAAACAATGATTTATATAAAGATGTATTTTTTTGTATTATTTGTATATGTATTCTTTGCTTTCCGCATTTGTGGGCTCCAAATGAAATGATCTCCACAGACTCTTCCTACGCTTTGCTACTACGTATTCGATATTCACCGTCCAGATGAAAAGTATTATTTTTATAAACAAAAAGAAAAATAACAAAATCAGAGTGAGTAAATCTTTTTTTATGAAAATCTTGAGATAAAAACGCAATATTAATAGTGCTTTAGTGGCTTAGGATAGTGGATAAAATAAACAAAAGTTATGGGACAGAGTATAGAGGAACACACTTGAATAAAACAATCTGATGTTGATATTATTAAAGCACTGAAAAACTTCAAGTAGCTGTAATGTAGATTGTAAACTTTCAATAACAAAACGCATGGTTTATACAAAGAATACTACCCAAAAGATAACTACAGCACTGCATCTCAACCAGTTGAAAGAAAATGTTGTGCTTGTTACAATTTATCTTTCATTGCCCTCCAAAAGGCTCTATATCAGACTTATACAAGATACAACTATCTTACATTGAACTGAGGAAAAGTACAAAATCCACAGACAAGCAGATGCTTCTTGAGCAAAAAAGTTGGATAAAGAACATCCTCCGATTAATTCAGATTTTCTCCATGCAACTCTAGATCTACAACGAGTCTTACAAGTTCCGTCATTAGATATATCTTCCATGTAGTATAACTCAAGAATTAATATGTACAATTTAACAGTCCATGAAGCTGCTCTGCGAAATAAAGCATACTATTATATTTGGAGTGAACTGAATGGTAAACGTGGAAGTGCTGAAATCGGGACGTGTTTATACATATGGTATGCCACATTGTTAAACATGTATCTCTATTTTCAAACAGATGTTTAGGGCAAAACAAAAACCAAAGCATTGTTGTCTTCACGTTGTATGTCGAACAACAAAAATCGAAGTAATAATTCTTGAGGAACGGTCATTATGAAAGTCGACTAAATGCATAATTCAATTAAAACTGAAAAAAAAATGTGTAATTTGTATAGTCCACGGCTGTAACATTTTCAGAAGAGTCAGATTTAGATTAGACAAACGATTTTTTGTAAAAATCATTTTTACGGAATTAGAAACTATGATTTAAATGTTTATAAACTAAAATAATGAACGTACGAGTATAAAGTATCTTTAATTTAAAAATTAATCGTCCATATGTAACTGAGTATTACTATGATTATTTAAGCGATTGTCAGGAGAATGATGTACAGCTAAAAGTAGAAGGATCGCAAACTATGGATATGCACAATTTTAAATTTAACAAACTATAGAAAAGACTATTGTCTATTTCCCAAAGAAAAACGAAATGAACATTTTTGCAACTGTGCAAGAAGAGAACAATTCCAACAGAATCCCAGGGATAGTATAAATCTTTATCCAGTTCATTATTATAAGCTGTTTACAAAGTTCCTGAGACAGAAATACTCGACAGTGACACTGATCAACGATTTAAAATTAAAATTGCTTTTTATATCACTATTAACCTTCAAAGGTCACACAGTGCGAATTCGCACTACCGTTTTTTTAACAGCTCTCATTTCTCAAGTATCAACTGCTGAGGGTTTCCCCGCCACGATAATTCCTTCTATAGCCCAAACAGTTGAGCCGTATCACAGCTGGTCTCAGTCTGTTATTGTCGGCCAAACTACAAAGTCTGAAAAGTCCGATCGCGATCGCATCGGTGCGATCGCATTAGTTAGGCAAAAGTGTAGCTAATTTATATCATATGATCTAGAAATAAAGTGAATTGAAATGCAAATTTCCGTTTTTTTTCATCTCATTTTACGTGTCGAATAGACTAGAAAATTGTTTATTTAGTTATTGTTTATACAAGAGTTCAAAATAAGCAGTGTTGCAAGAAACAACTACACCGCAGGCTATATGCCCCCCCCCCGCATTAAATTGCACCACTCGCAACACTAAATGCAACAGCTTTTTACTTTTTCTCCATCCGTTATTTCTAAAAAAAAATACGAATTTTAAAAAAAGTCATTTTCCCAAAAAAAAATTTTCATTCGCATTTTTTATTAATTTTTTTTTTGAATAGGTACTAACATAATTATATCATTCGATTTCCCGGAAATTTACCCGTTTTGATATAAATATGTTATGTTTTAGTTGACAAATTCAAAGTTGGCAAAATCCCAATTCGCACTAGTGTGACTTTAAGGTGAACCTCCTCCCCCCAAATGTGACCATTAAAGGTTAAGAAAGCAAGGTATTACTCAATAAAAATAACAGTGTAATAGCACTACTTTCAGTTTTTATACCCGCAAATACCCAGTTAGTAACTCAAAATCTATAGAATTTTATTAATTTTTATTTCTATTTACTCATTGTCGATTTACGAGTAAATTGTATACATATAGAGAAACTCCAATCAAATTGTATTGATAATATAACTCAATGTTGTACTGTGCGTAACTCAAAGGTTATTCAATGTCACTTATGAGATTTATTTATCTAACAAATAGCTAGTGAATATCACTAGAGTGGTGTCCTTATGCAAAAATAAAAAATCTCTAAAATCTCTAAAAAATAAAGCTAAAATCATTTTACTCAAATTTAGCGTTTTGACTTAATACTGTATATTGTTTTTTTATTCAATAAATATTATTATAATAATAGCCAACCCCTACAGCTTTATATTCCTTAACATTGGGTTCAACTAGGGGTTCGTTATTATAAATGGCTTTACTTATTATTAAAAACCCGTTAGCTTTGATTTGATGATGAAGTTTTATTTAAGAAAATTTAGTTACTCGTTATCCAAATAAGATCATAACCCTCGTATTATGTGAAGGTTTTATTTGTTGCTCTTAAAAAAGTGTTTTTCTGACTAACTGTACTTATATTTTGATGCATCTCTTATACTACTGGAGTACAAATACTTCTCAGTTTTCCTGTAATTTATGATCAGACAGCTTACTAGATATTAACACGCTGTCCCTCTAGATTACAAGTCATTGACTTCTCTACTGTTCTTAATTAAGTTAATCGAATTGCGTATTTGAGGAAATATATGCTAAAACCAGCTACTTATTTCAATGATTATTTAATATTTTTAATTCGATGTGGGTACAGCAGCTCAGTGGTATTACAGAGATAGGCTTTTAAAGTTATTTGTCGGCGTACATTAAATTTGAATAGAGCTATAAACGACAAAATCAAGTTTATAAAACGCAAGCTTATATAAACAATGCCAAGCACTTTACTTTATAGAACGTTAGGTTTTTTCCGTGGAGGGAGTTAGCAAAAGTAAGTAAATTTCACAAAGAATTGTTTTCAAAAGCATTCAATCCAAATAAAGCGTTCCGGTCTCTCTGGGGATATTTAATGGCTAAAAAGGTTTAGTGTGTTTGCTTTAAATCTACCTCTCTGCTTATGTGTATACCTCAATTTAATGTGATTATTTTCATATTATGCTCCAACCTCGTTAATTTCTAAATAGATTGGCCCCATCAACACAATTACCATTCTTTTTAATTACTTAGTTGGTATTTTCTATTTTTGTTTCGTCTTGTTGAACTTTAGGGGCCTGGAGGAAAGTCGAAAAATTAAAAACGATGCAGCAAGTCACTTTAAATCAAAAGATGCGCAGAAAAAGTAATGAACCTGATATGACCACTGTTTAATTATAATATTAATATTATGTCTTTAAATAATGTAAAAAGGATAATGATTAGTGGATTAATCAGCTTATAAACACAATGATTATACAGGGTGTAACTTTATGTGGGGGTCAGTTTTTTAGGAGTACATGCAGAGTACCTACGTGTTCGCCTGAATACGAATCTACATTTATTTTTTTTTAATCAAATCAATAATCGAGTTTTTATTATTTTAAAGTCACCGTATCTTTTTGATATCACTGTGGTCGAAGCGCCGAACATAAGAAACATTCTATTGTTTCTAAAATTAAAATAAAAATTTGTACACGATTTATTAAATATTGATTGATACGTAACCTACTAATTGTAAATTAACTGTTACACAATGAAACTAATGAAAAATAATTTAGTGAAAATTACGACAAATCTATTTTAGTCACCATATTTTTTTGATATCAATGTGAACGAATTAACCAATATTGGTATGAAGATACGTTATTAATTGTAAATAAAACTAATTTATGTTTTAAAATAACAATTTTTGTTGTTTTAAAAACCGTACGTATAAAAATATTATATTAATATAATTATCTAATATTTTTTAAAAATCTTGTTTTTACAATTATATTACTATCTTCTTTAAGCAGTGGATGTGTTTAATTTATGAATCTGACATTTACCTAGTTTAGCTGAACTATACTATTGTCACAACATACAGTAGATTTAGTATAATTAAAAGTGATATGTATAGAAATATGGTATATTTCCATTTTTTTAAATCCAAATTAAGGAAAATAGTAACAAATTTAAATCGTGAACAGTTTAAATTTAATCAGAATTCAACCATGAACCGAACGCTTCCGAAGGGCAACAGAAATTAGGCACCGCTGTTCTGTTGCAATGCCGTGTCTGAAAACGGCTAATGCCGATTGACTTCACATTTTCAAATGGTCATTGCAAAAAAGTTGGGCACGAAACGCTCTGAATGATGCCTTCGCTTTTCTTGTGATTGCCGTTGTTCATTAGAGAGGTAGGATATTATAATAACAACTATAAACAATAGAATCTTGAAAATTTTAACTCTTACATAGAAAGTGGCTGTCAGCTTTTTTTATTTTCTGTTCTCGGTGAAAATTAATTAAACATACAGTGAGCGGCAAAAGTATGGAATATATTTTTTTAAAA
This sequence comes from Anoplophora glabripennis, assembly GCF_000390285.2. NCBI lineage: Eukaryota > Metazoa > Arthropoda > Insecta > Coleoptera > Cerambycidae > Anoplophora > Anoplophora glabripennis. The sequence continues at coordinate 424,027 of NW_019416479.1, read as the reverse complement.
ATCAGATGTTCGTTATTTGAAAAATCGCTATGTGTATGCATATTTCGATTTATTTAAATCGATTTTATTGAACTTATTCATATTTTTAGGTTTATACGAGGAGAATGGTAGAAAAAACCATTTTTGAGAGTATAGGTACCTACCTCATTTTTTATTTAACTTATCTACACTCAAGTTAACGATAATAGTTAACGTAATCAACTATGAAGCAGTGATGCCATTATAATGACCTAATACTAATGTCCAAATTAAATAAGAAAGGAATCTCCTTTTTACATTTCTGGAAATTTATATGAATTTATTTGCTTAAAATTACTTTTTCGTTCTGTGTATAGAGAAATTTTATTAAGCAACGTTTTTTGCAATACAACTTTGTGTTCACATCTTAGTTTTGAAGGTGATTGTGGAAAAATTAGTTTCTTTTTTTTATAAAAAGAAAGTTTTTTAATGGTGCTAAAGAAATTAGTACTTTTTCAAAAAATGGTAAACCTCAAAATTTAATCAACATCTTGTAATAGTGGCACGTTAATTTAATAGTATTAACAATAGCCTTTCTTTATTTAACATACCTACCTATATTTTTCTAACACATCTATAGTAATTAGTTAATTTATTACATCATATAATAATTGACTGAGGCCTACTCGCTTGCTTATTAGGCCGGTCGTCCTTTGCATGCGTTTTCGTCCGAATTGGATTCGTCAGAAATCGGATAAGATAACTATTTTCCAAAAGATAACCATCCACAACTATAATATGCTGATTTGATACAAATAATATATATATACTCAATGTATATCAATGATATACTTAATACTAAACAACAAGACCTAACATTGTGTGAAGTAACTAAAATTTTATATAAATGAAGATTAGAATATTAACTATCCGTAAGCTTCGCTATCCATCAAGTTTGACATTTTTTTATGTTAAAAAGGTAAAAATAAAAAGCAAGCTTCTAGATATTTTGTAATTTGTAACTTTCAAACACAAACCGAAAATTTAACGACAAATTTTCTCATTTGCTCTCATTTAATTTTATACAAGTTCTATAATCTTTCTTTGTTTGCCTTTTGCTAATGGGCCGACTTACAATTTTCCATAGGGTTCCATTGGAATTTTAACTTGGCTTTTCCTTCATTTTATTTCTGCACGTCATATATTTCAATAATCAAATCTATGTTTTTGGTTCTCAAGAATTAATTAAACGACTGGATTTGTAAGAATTTTGTCCGTTTATCACTTTACATTTTACTTATAAATTGGTTTCCGGATAGAGATTATTCCAAGTATGCTGCCTACTCGGGCAATAAACTCATTTGCTGTATGTCTTAACAACTGAATTTTATGATAGGTTGTAACTGAAATGTCGACGCTAGTGAAGACGATGAAATAAGAGTAATAATTATCCACACAAGCAATAAACAAAAATTAGTTACAGAAAGAAAAAAAAAGTTGTTCTTCCAACTAATTCTTTAATTCACAGTCATAATAGACAAAACATTTATATAAATTAACAAATAACAAACTGCTACAATTTACAGTTATGAACAACATAACATTAACATAATACTTCTAAGAGATGACATCAAAAATGTATTATTTTAATACCTATTCATTGGGTAAAGTATTTAGAGTTTTGGTGATATTATAAGTATAAAAATAATCCACTAAAGAACTATTTACGATGCACAGGTGGTGTGATGATATCTTTGCGACATATATTTTTTACGTTATGAACATTGGTTCTATAGCAAATCTTATTGTTTATGGAAAAAAATTAATAAAGCCATCTTTCATATTCAACCAATGAGATATTCTAAAAGTGTGACTTCTACGACCATATTTATGATTGCCAAAAAGTAATCGTAAACAAGAGTTTTGAAGCTTTTGGATTCGACTGGTATCAAAAACTGACTTGCAGGTGCTGACATGAAAAATCACAATATGGCTTAATACTAATGAGTCACAAAATACAACTTTCAAGTTTCGATTAAAAAATAAGATTACTGTAGGTATAGGTATAACTTTGACAGTCAAGTAACCTTTTTGCAAACATTTGTTAATACGAAGAGGAAAGCTCAAATTTGGATCAATTATTAGCCCTACATTTTTAAGTTTTTAACAGAATTAGTAAAACCAATACCAATATGATTTAATGAAATAAAGTTTCTAAACTGTTACACTACTATTAACTTGTAATGGATTTCCCTGAGCAATTTCTGTAAAATTATTTGTCATAATTAATTGCTAAAACTTCTTGTTCACTTTCATCAGGATGGAAAGACAAACAAATCTGAGAATGATCAGCAAAGTAATACTGCATGGAAATCAGAAGGAAAATTGCATGCATAAATAATAAACAATAATGGTTCTAAAATTGAGCCTTGCGGGATTCCCTTGTCAGTACTTAGAAATAGTATTGTTCTTGTAAAGCACAGCTTATTCTGGGTTTGTAAGATAGTTAGAGAAAATTTGCAAGCCAGCAAATTTCTAAAAGAAGCGGATAAAATACCTTACTGAAGTCTAACAACATTAAAAGTAATAATTTCCCTTCATAAAGGGTCAAAAATACGTCTTTAGTTAAACCAAAGTTTACAGAATAAATATCTGTAAACTTTGGTTAAACTGAAGAAAGTAAAAGAGTAACTGTGGTTCTTTTTAAAACCAGATCGGACTACATACTTATGTAAATGTACTATTATTATTTCTAACATTTCTGAAAACGTTGGAAGAAGACTGATGTGTCTAACATTGTACGGATTAGTTGGATTTTTTAGTTTCAGTAAAGTAATTACAAGAGCTTTTTTTCCAAGAAGAAGGAAAATAAAGAGTGTAATAAACAAATATTAATGATATGTGTGACATATTGCATACGTAATTTAAACGTTTAATATATTAATTCCATCAGAAACAACGCCCGGGCTCTTGCCATCATAAATTATTTGTAAGACTTCAATTTCAGTAACAATAAGAAATTTAAAGGTACATATAGGCTAACTACATGTTGATTTATTTAATTCTTCCTCCTGTTTCATATAAAGAGTTTAATAGTTCGGCATTTTAAAATTCACCCTGCATACTTAAAATATTCTATAAAATAAGCAAAGGAAATCATTAAAATATGTAGAAGGGTTATTTATAGAGTAGCACATTTGCTGAATAAGGAGCAAATGCCTGCTAGTTTCCTTTGCGATAATAGCGACAGATTAATAAAGTGTGTGTGTGTGTATAATATCAGGTGAACAGGAAAGCATTAAAACGATTACGAAAGGTGCTAATGGCGGCTCTGGTAATTAAATCCTGGTAGACAACGGCAGGGGCATATACCCAATTCAGATCAGCAATAAGGCTCGGTCTTTGTGTTTTCTATATAGCAGATACCTGTATTACATAAAGGAACATGTACTGGACGATTAAAATTAAAGCGTTTCTATAGAGATTTCGTTGATTATACAGGAAACACAAACTGGGTCGAAACTGTCGGTTTCGAAAAATTTTGTATTGCGCAGGCACTTGAAATACAATTTTATTAACTTCATTCGTGTGGAAGTAATAATAATTAAAAAAGTAAGTGAAAATCATCTTGACTGTTGTTCGTATGCTTACTTGTACCATTTCTGTAATTTGCACTCTAATTAGAATCTTTTTATCAGTAAAAAAGTAGTACAATATTTTTGGCAAAAATAAAAACTAAAAACAAAAATCATATATTCATATAAATAGATTTAATGTAATTTCTTCGTCCACTAGAGCGTTGATTATACAGGGTGTTAATGATAAGTTTTGCCAAACTTTAATCGCGTATTCTACAGATGAAAATAATTGAAGATGAAACAATTAAATAAATATCTGATAGGACGTTTCAAAAATTTGTATTATTTCTCCTGTAACCTCACTGTCATAAAAGATTGAGTGATAAAATTTAGGGACCTTCTTTGAAAAAAAAATCGTACGCCACTGGCTTTTTAAATAATTTTAAATGTTTTTAAAATGTACAATCAATTTGTGGCAATAAAGTATTCTTGTAAAGTATTCGTAAAATTTACAGATCTTTAGATAATTGGGAAATCAAATAAGAAGATACTTAAGTACCTACGCTGCTATTTACCATTTTCTATTGATTGCTAGATGTGTAACAATAAATTCAATACCTAATACTTTTGAGAGATTTCAAAACATTCACAAGAAATGTTCAAAATGCTGTCCTTGGGATGAAATGCATGCTGCGCAGCGTCTCCGCATTTATCGTCTTACACGCCTCATAATTCCAACCGTATTGTGTATAGTTGCGAAACCCTCTACAATGCGCTATTGAAGTACTTCTACATTGGGAACTAGAGTACGATATACCATAGTTTTGAGGTAGCCCCAAAAAAAAGTAATCCAAGGGATTCAGGTCGGGAGAACGAGCCGGCCAAGCAATGGGTCCTCCTCTATTAATTAGTGATTAGGATTATTCAGAAACTGTCTAACGGTAAAGCTGTAATAAGGTGGCGCCCCCATCATGCATATACCACAATAATTGACGTAACCTCAATGGCACTTCTTCTGGAAGTGGTGGTAATTCTTCTTGTAGGAACCTTTGATAAGTTCTATCATCGAGGGTTCTGGGTGAAAAGTAGGGACCAATCAAGTAATGGCCCACAATGCCTGCCCAAACATTCAGAGAAAACTGTTCTTGGAATTGCCGACGTTGAGAAATAATATGCAGATTTTCAATCACCCATTAGTGGTTATTATGACAATTCGAAATGGTTTCCCTTGTAAATGTCGCTTAATCGGTAAATAATAATATTAATAACTAAAAATCAAGCTGTTCGCATTGTTGTAAAAACCACTGACAAAATCCAATCCTTGGTTGACAGTTATTTTCATTTAATGCATTAACTCGCTGGACATGATATGGGCATAATTGATGCTCACGTAAGACATTCCAGATTGTTACATGTGATACACCCAAATCTGTTGATATCTGTGTAGATGGGTCTTCATCTACAGATTCCAAAATTCTGTCTTCCAAATGAACTGTCTTTCTCTTGCTCGACGTTTGGATAGCGACAAACATGCACCTCCACGAACTCGATAGTGAACGCTTGAAAAAGTATTCCTTGTTGGACAACATCGATTTGGAAAAGTCTGTCTATAAAGTCGTTCAGCTTATCTAGCATTGTTATTCGCTCTACCGTATGTAAAATATATATCTGCTAATTCAATATTTGTATAATTGAATACCATTTATTTTTTTTTTATTAAAATCTGTTTTTAGTTGTATGAAAAATAACAAACTTTTTGCAACACATAAAACAGTGGCGTTGTATAGTGTTTTGAAATATCTCAAAAATATTAGGTATTGAATTTATTGTTACACATTTAGCAATCAATAGAAAATGATAAATAGCAACGTAGGTACTTAAGTATCTTCTTATTTGATTTCCCATTTATCTAAAGACCAGTAAATTTTACGAATACTTTACAAGAATACTTTGTTGCCACAAATTGATTGTACATTTTAAAAACATTTAAAATTATTTAAAAAACAGTGGCGTACGATTTTTTTTAAATATCTCCTACTCCCCCAATAACTACGCCACTGGAGTGTATTTTGAAATAAGTTATCCATGAAACAATAGTCCCTACAAAAAAATGTCATCCCCCAAATTTTATCAGTCAATCTTTTATGCTAGTGAAGTTACAGGAAAAATAAATTAAATATTTGAAACTTTTAACACCCTGTATCTTCGTAGGGAAGCGTCCTATCAAAAATTTTTATAGAACAAAAGTTGATTATTTTCATCTGTATAATATACGATTAAAGTTATCATTAACACCCTGTATATCATTAATTTTCACAAAAAATGTTCTAATAATTTCCAACTCTTTCAGTTTTCGATTGAGAAAATAAAAATATAAATCCAAATGTTCTGTTTTTCATTTAAAACTAAAAGAAATTGCTCAAATTGTCATTCGTCGTTAAATTCTGTAATTTGATCCTAATTTGACCTAATTAATATATAGGTATATCATAAGAAGGATAGTCGTATATTGAAGCAACTAAAATTGGAACAAAGTTTTCTGCAATATTATTTGTGTATACCGTTTACAAGTACTTTTTATAATATTTTTCATTACTTTCTAAAACATAACTTTTTTATAGGAATAAAATAATTTAGCATTCATGGTATTCAGTTTTAATAATACAATTCAATGAATTTTAATCTCGTAATTGTGCTAATTTGATTAATGGAATTCATAATGAGTTAGCGCTAGCTTGGATCATCCTTTTTGAAATATGCCTTTTATGAATACTTGAAAAATTAAAAAGCAGCTACATGGTTTGTGAATATAGAGCTTCTCTATTTCAGTAATTCAAAATAAATAAATCATCACCTATTTTTTATATGATTTTATAACACAGAAGACTGGCGACTGCGTTTTCAATATCTACCATTACCACCGCCGACTGACAATTTATTTTTTTCAGAATGAAACAATATAGTTATGCTTTGGACAGACAAGTAGATCATTTTATTTTTTCTGTAAACGTAATATATATATATATATATG
>NW_019416479.1:393009-416501 GCF_000390285.2 Anoplophora glabripennis | reverse complement strand
AAGAGGTGCAATTGAGTGGCCCCCTCGGTCACCCGACTTAAATCCTTTAGATTTCTTTCTCTGGGGGCACATTAAAAGCAAAGTTTACAGCACTCCACCTGATACCTTGGAAGATCTGCGAGGACGAATCATTAATGTATGTCGCGAAGTAACACCGCAAGTGCTCCAGAATGTTCGACAACGGTTTGAAGACAACCTGTATCATTGTATGCAAGTTGGCGGACAACATTTTCAGCATTTACTTGACTAATACCGTAAGTTTTGAAGTAAAATTAAATCGATTTTCGCATTTCTCGTCAAAAATATTGTTCGTATTTTCAAAGCTGCATATTTTCTAAAATAATGGATCGATTTTCAAAAAGTAAGAATCGATGTATAGAGAATTAAAAGCCCTTTCTAATGACCCCCCACTTGACCCCCATTCCCATTTAAAAAAATTTGGGGGATGGCACCCCCACTTAGGGGGTTGAAGATTTTGCTATGCTTTTTGCGCCAAAAGTTGTGCCCCTCAGAAGCAAACTTTACCTGTTCTTGGATTTTGCCTAAAAGTTCATTATTACCCTGTAATGCCTTACGGTACGTTTTCGATGGGCTACCCTGTATATAATAATTTCCCATAATATTTTCAGAAAAAATAGTTTTTTTTGTATTTTGTTTTTAGTGATTTTACGTCGGTCTGCTTCTGCTACTATGGTTAAGCACCGACGTCAGGAGGCGAGCAGCACACAACCTGGAAATTTTGCCGAACCCCCACTTTGTCGTAGGTAGAGATCTTTTACTTGCTTAACATTGCTTAGACAAGGGACCAACGGCCTTACATCCTTTCCGAGAGATGGTAAGTCTTCCTATACAAATCTCGCCTAAATTTGTATAGCTTCTTACTATAGTCTGTTTGGAAATGAAAGAGAGTAATAAAACCCCGAGATAAGAACCGGCCATNCCCCTCAGAAGCAAACTTTACCTGTTCTTGGATTTTGCCTAAAAGTTCATTATTACCCTGTAATGCCTTACGGTACGTTTTCGATGGGCTACCCTGTATATAATAATTTCCCATAATATTTTCAGAAAAAATAGTTTTTTTTGTATTTTGTTTTTAGTTATTTTACGTCGGTCTGCTTCTGCTACTATGGTTAAGCACCGACGTCAGGAGGCGAGCAGCCCACAACCTGGAAATTTTGCCGAACCCCCACTTTGTCGTAGGTAGAGATCTTTCACTTGCCTAACATTGCTTAGACAAGGGACCAACAGCCTTACATCCTTTCCTATACAAATCTCGCCTAAATTTGTATAGCTTCTTACTATAGTCTGTTTGGAAATGAAAGAGAGTAATAAAACCCCGAGATAAGAACCGGCCATGGGCGTGGTAATATTTCGTTTCAGGTAATTATCGGGTAACACTAATGCTAACAGGTAATGGGTGTACATTAGAATATTTTACTGGATACATTATAGGGCAGGAGCCAGTGTATTGTGACAGATCAATCCAGTCTTAGAGCTGAATATACGAAGACGTGCTAGTGCAGTAGAGTAAAATTCGACTTGTGTTTAGTGACTATTGTGCCAGTGGATATAACATTGTTTGGGTAAAATGTCGAGCTTATCAGATTACGTACCTGCTAAACACGTGAAAAGATGTGCGCTGTCTCAGAATGAGAAAATTATTATATTAAATGTATTTAATGCATTGAAACACCAAAATCCTACCAACAGTGTTGACGACATCGTGGAAAACTGTTCCAAAATGACAGGGATTGGAAAATCGACTATCTACAGACTTTTAAAGGAAACAAAAAATGAACAAGATACTGTAAATCCCCCAAAATCATCTACAGGGAGGTCAAATAATACGACGTTTAAATTAAGTGACGTGAAAATTTTGTTAAAAAATTCCTTGGAACGAGTAACTGCAGATAACTGGCAAAGATGTATACATCATGTACAAAAAGAAGAGGAGAAAATGTGGGAACTCGATAATTTAATTGACGTTACTGTGGAACCTACCGTTATCAATCTAGGAGACGAAGATAATTCATCAGAATATTCAGAGGATGAATTTTAATATACCTACTTTTTTATTTTCTTTATTGTACATTTATACAACACTACATTTACTCACCATAATTTGAATTTTCAAAATACATATATTTTTGTGTGGAATAAAAGTCTATTCATTAAATTTAAATGAATATTTTGATAATAATATTGAATAATTTTATTTGAATTACTAAAAACCCTCTTAATCCGGTTATGATGCTTAAAGTAGCCTCATGTTTTGAAATGCTGTTTTTATATTGTTTACTTATAAGAGAAATGGACCGAGAAATTGAAGCGGCATAGACAAAGACGGATTGTCGGGGATTAAATTTTAGCTACCTGCTACAATTTAGTACAACCCGGTCACACAAAGTTTTTTTAAAAGTACACCTCATCTATACCAATAATACATAATATAAAAATATTGAATATAAGCACTAGTACTACATTTATTTACGATTTGCATACATAATAAGCTTTTATTACTCTCTTTCATTTCTAAACAGACTATAGAAGGTGGACGAGCATTGCAAACCTTCCCTGGTTGGTCACCAATCCAAGTACTAACCGCGTTCAGCGTTGTTTGACTTTTTATATCGCTAACATGAATGCCAAGTCGCTAGGCCACACTCAAATGTGTCTAATGTGTTATAGAAAATAATTAAATCGCTCAGTCATTAATGTTTGTATTATTCAAAATATTCGTTGACAATCAGAAATTCCTCATCAAATGGGGAACACTTATTTAAATAGCCAAGATTACACTGTAAAAAAAATCGGTGAAATTAATGAGTACATTTTCACTCAATATTGGGCATTTTGAACTCATTTGTGATTATATTTAAACTAAAACTGAGTACTTTCGCTCAAATATAGGTACCTACTCCTTAAATAAATTCTTCACGTAAACTCGTATTTGGTGCACTTGTACCTAAATCAGAGTAAATGTCCTCATTCCTGAGTGATCCCACCCTTTTTCATGTCTAGATGCATTGTCTCTGTCTGTTCCCATCATCCCATTAGGTTATCTCGTAACCGTGGCGTGGTCGATGGTAGTATGGCGTATGGTGTGCTTTGAAGTTGGACAAGTATAGGTTTATCTGATTATTTTAGTATTTAAATGCAGTGATTTAATTGAATCGCTCATTTCAAAAACCACATAAGTCAACATTGAACAAGATATTTTTCTGCAACAGCTCATTGGAAAGAAACCTGTAAAGAGCCACCGACCACGTAAAGAGGGAGCAACTCCAAGAGACTATGCTTTTAAATATTATGTTCATACACCAAATGATAAGCAAATTGTGTGTAAGAGAGCGTTTATATCTATTTTTGGCATCACTGAAAACCGTCTTAGACGTCTTTCCGAATTACTTCGCCAATTGCAAACTCCTCATGACAAACGAGGCCAACATCCTAAGGCTTATACGACACGTCCGAAAGTTTTAAAAGCAATACATAATCAAATTCTTGATTTTCCCCGAAAACGAACACATTATTCGGGCAAAGATGTTGAGTACTTAGATGCACGCTTAGATATTAAAACCATGCATGCTTTGTTTAAAAGTAAACACCCAGATTTTAACGTCACCTATGCCTTTTACGCCAACGATTTTAAAAACACCTTTTCTTTACGGTTTGGGAGACCACAAGTCGACACCTGCATTACTTGTGAAGAATTAGTTGTTAAAATAAAGAGTACCATTTTAGGACCTAATGCGAAAAAGGCGGCCGAGGCAGAATTGGTTGTCCACAAGAGACGAGCGAAAAAATTTCACAACAAAATCGCAGCTGTAAAAGAAATTGTTATCGGTTTAACCTTTGACTTTATGCAAAATTTGCCTTTACCAAACATACCAATACAAGAAATACTTTACCTACGACAACTATGGGTCAATTGTTTTGGAATCAAGAACCTCAAAACTAATGGATCCGTATTTTACGTTTATCACCAAGGCTTAGCAAACAAAGGTACCAACGAAGTTTGCTCTATGATTCTTCACTATCTTGACCATTTTTTGGACAAAAATATCGATGAGCTGTACCTTTTCTGAGATAATTGTCCAGGTCAAAATAAAAACCATACAGTTATAAGGTTTTTATTGCCCCTGACAGATAGAAAACGTTTTTCAAAAATAAAACATTATTTCCCAGTAAGAGGTCACTTGTTTCTTCCCAATGACCAGGATTTTGGTGTTATGAAGAAAAAACTTGAAAAATGTGACCGTATATACGTTCCTCAAGAATATTATACCATTATGTCAAAAGCAAATCCAAACTTTTCCATATTTTTGTTGTCAACACACCAAGTCTTGGAGTTCTCGAAATGGTGGTCCACGTATTATAAAAAAACGTGTTTATCAGATGAGAGTTTCGGAAGAAACGTACCAAAGGAACATAAAAATTCATTTTCTCCATCCACTTACATGTCGAATACGACAAGAATAAAAAAGGAGTTGTGGTTACCCAAAAGTTCATTGACGGCTTAGGCACTACCACCTTCAACCTGGCCAGAAACAAAGCCGTTGCTGTATCCTTGCCAGTTCAGCAGGCCTATCCTAGAGGCAGTGTTTCCATAAATCCCCAAAAAATTGAAAACATTAAGCAAGTAAGAAGTAGTATACTTCAGCAGCATAATCCATTTTATGAAGAGATTTTTCTGTGGCCATCGGGAGAAGAGCAAAATCTCCAAGATGGTGTTGAAAATGACGAAGAATTCGATTATGTGCCTTAAATATCCAAGCTAAATATTACTTTTTGTTCACATTTAAACGATTTTTGATGAAATACTTTGAAGATTTAGCCATTTGTATTTTTATTTTCTTTAAACAGAAAAAAAATAGCGATAAAAATTATTCCGTTCAAAAACCACATGTCAACAAAAAAAATGATCTTTTTTTTAAACAGTATGCATTTTATAAAATTTTTCGCCTATACATACCATCTAGTTACTTACATACTTTATTTAAAAACCATTTATTTCTTTTAATAAAATATATTAAAAAAAACATTTTTTTTGTCTCCTGAAAATTTAACTATTTTGACTTATGTGGTTTTTGAAATGAACAATAATTAAAGACAATATGTTAAGTTTCGACTAATATTTGGTTAAATAAACGGATAGTTAAATTATTATGTATAATTACTTACATGTTTGTAACGTACAATATAGGTTATGGCAATCTATTCGTCCGATCAGTTCACCAATTCCTTTAATCGACCTAAAATATTGTCTCTGAAACCTCTCTTTATGACCTTAATACAATTATATTTAAATTAAAATTGAAATATAAAAATGACTCAATAATTAAATTTAAATCATATGAGAGAAAAATTCAACACTAAATTGTTTACAGGGTTTACATTGTTTACATGTACAGTACAGGGTTTACAGGGTGTTTCTAAAATAGGGTTCCAAACTTCTGCTGCGTTTATAACTCATTAAAATAAGCCAAAGAGTTCCTATTAACATGTGCCCTAAAACGCACCCTTAGGAATTTATATGCCCTTAAAAGGGCTCAAACAAAACTGTTTTTTTCTGTTATTGACAAAACGGTCGCAAATAAATAGAAAAAAATTTATGGGTCTTACATAACTTTTTACGTTAAATAACATGGGCTACTCCGTTTTTCGACATGCAAATCATATGCGTCCCATTTAGGTTGGTGAAGGGGGTTTTCGGCCCGTAATTTTTTTTATTTCAATTTTTTTACAATTTCCTCTACAGATTTATAAAATCTTAACAATTTTACGAAAAAATATTATCTTTGTCCAAATCGATATTTCCAGTGGTTTTCGAGTAAATTGAGTTTGAAAATTACTCTGCTCTTTAAGTTATTAGGCCAAAAATTACAAAAATCTGTTTACCATGGCAAATAAAAGACTGACGTTGCCACAACGCTTAACAATTTAAGTTATTGATAAACTGTCAATTGAGCTTTTAGTGAGTGTTTAATTAGTAAAAGTGGTGAGTGGAAAATTTAAGTTTTATTTGAGCACTTTTTGGCTTATTTTAATGAGTTATAAACGCAGCAGAAGTTTGGAACCCTATTTTAGAAACACCCTGTATACTCAGAACAGAGTCAAGTCACTCAACTGATAGTTAGCAGTAACTCGGATTTGAGTAAAACTCACTCATGAGTGAAATTTGACTGAAATTTTTTTACAGTGTAAAAAACAAATCACTATAGGTAAAAGAGATTCTAACAGCATTAATTTATTTTGACTGAATCTAGATTTAATTTTACCATTGATGATATGCAAATTTTGAGCGACTGAAAAAATTATTCCATAAAATTACAATTACAATGAATTTGGCTCATTCTGCAAAATAATTTTAGATACGTTTATTTTGAATAAAAAAAGTTTATCTGCTTTCCGTGTATCGAGGTGGAAAGTTTTAGAAAGATGATATTTAACTGTTAATATCTTAAAAACAGTTGAAGGCATTTAAAAAATCTAAATAGAAAAAACTAAGTTTTTTCCAAAAACAGGCTTCGGAACCTGTGGTGAACATTAAAAATTTTTTTATCCTTCATCTGAGTAATAAGTATTGAAAATATAACATCGTTTTCAAAATGAATTACCTTTTTTTGTTTTCAAGAAAAACTAATTTTTCAAGATATATCGAACACCTCATAGAGCAGGTATATTCAAATCTACAGCTTCACAATCTTTTTTGTATTTATTATATTTATATTAAATTCGTCAGTTTTGTTGAATAAAACATTTTTTATATCAAGAAATTTGATTAATATAACATATAACTTTTAAAATAACGTTTTTGAATAAGTGCAAAATTCGAGGAAAATAATTTCGTTTTGTTTATTACGATCACAGTCATACAAACTTAAGATTTTAATTAAGATGTCAGATAAATTGACAAAAACGGAATACTTAATGACGTCTAATTAAAAATTAACGCAATAATAATTAACTTAAATGTAATATTTAATTCTTCAAATGTAGCATTTACTTGCTCTCGTATAGTAGAGTAAATGTTTCACAGAGAAAATATGAAAAAATGGCCATTCAAGACGAAAATTAAGAACAAGCAGCTTAAAACAGAAAAAAATTTTGTACAATTGCTGCGCATTTCAGTTACATGACAATAAATTTTTAAAAATTGAAATTTTTATTATTCGTTACCCATTTTGTTCAATTTTGAATGTAAAAATTAAAGTAAGTACTATGCCCTATATCAGCAGTACATACATACATTTTAGGTAGATTTGACTTACAATTAAACTTTTACATATAACAGTTATCAGGAACCCATGGGTTGACTAAAATGGTAATAATATTGGTATCTCTCAGTTGTTGGTTAACCTATTCAATTAATTTAATTACCGAATATTTAAAGAGAGTGCAAAAAACTGACCATTAAGTTTTCTAGAAATGGTGAAAAAATAGATAATATCACAGAGTATATTTCATCACTTTACAGACATTAAATAAAGGGAAAATGTATATAAATGATCCAAATATATAATAAAACCATTAAAAACACAGTTTATCAATATGATCAATTTTTGTTTTTATTATCTTGTTTTTTCGTATCTATCATACATCATATATTACATTACATCTCGACTTCATCAATTCTAATTACCAACTGACAAAATGGTATGGTTCATGAGCATAGAGAGGTTTTCCAGGTCATTTTTTTTTAATTACTTAATGTTTTCATATTCCAGGTTTACTTGCTTTGTTTTGCCATGAGTATAAAAAATATTACGATAAGTAATTTTCGTGCATATATTAAGGAATTTGTAGTAATTATATTTATTATCTACAAATTTCTATTTTTGCTGCATGGGGTATGTAGCACGCACATTCTTAAATATATTTTACAATTCATTTTCATATTCTTAAATATATTTAGTAGATAAGAGTACACAAACACGAGAAGTAACAGTCCGTGTTAGTTCTACAGAACCTTCACAAATGATTACAAGCCACGTGACCAGTAATTTTGGTTGGAACAGCAATATTATTTTCTTCATGTTCGCAATTAAGTTTTGGTAAAATTAAAAATTATCAAAACAGTAAGATCAAGATTACAATAAAACGCAACATTCTATTTCATCGGCTGTGATTTGTATAATTTTTCACGAGATACTATTCAACAACTCAGCGATCGCATATTCCGAGCGTTTACATAAATGTTTGTCATTTTTCATTGTAAACGAATAATTAATATTTATAAAGGCTCGGTACCATAAGCAAAAAAAAAACTATTTACAAACTATTTTCGATTTATTTTCACTTTTGCTCAATGCGCACTGAGTATATCTTCGTCTTGTACTATGAACCTAATTGATATAAAATGGAAATAGCCTCACTACGCAATGAGTGTAAAAGTGAAAATACATCGAGAATGCTCTTAGATTCCAATATAATGTTTAGGAGCTTTAAGTTTCAAACTTCCCGCATTTACGAAATAGTTCTTGGCGCAACCGCTTGCAGCGCCGCTTATATTCAGTTTTTAACAATCTATAGTGTTCTGTTATCTGTGTTCATACCCACTGAACTATAAAGGAATACAGGGAACAGCATGGAAAGATATTGTAGACACAAACAAGTACTCAATTACTGTGGAATTTACACTGATGCCGAATCGTACCATACAACGTAATTGGTGAATGGTGACAATATTTTTATGACCATTCTCTAATCAGTGTGACAATTTGAGTGACACTGACATTATGTTGCACTCGACAATTTTCGCCTCTTGAAAAGATAAATGCTGAGAAAAAATTAAGGTTTTTTTAGGAGCCATTAATATCAAAGTTTTGATTTAAAATGACTGCGGTACCATACAACTTGCTTTTTTACAGTTAAATGAAAAATTCCGGGGATGATAACTGAACCAATATGTAATCTGTCATTATATTACCGATATCAGCTTTTCTCTGTTTAAAATAAGTACATACGGTATATGCTTCTGTGTATGTGGAATTAAAAGGATGAACCCCTAACTGCGGGCCTGTTCAAATTTAAACATTATTCGCAATATATGTGAAATAGTGCTTCTGGTCGGCTGGCGGTTCGGAAGTGGTATAGATATCCACATCCATTACATAACAGATAACAATAGCTGGCTTAATTCAGTTCTGTCGCTTACTAAACAGTTTCCTTTGTTCGCCATTATATTTACGTGTATTCCTCGATTTACGTATCGCTGTTGGCCCGCGTTCCTTTCTTAAATGCTCTAAACTCATTTTTTCCTGTCAAGCATTCGCGTTTATCTTTTTATTAGTGCTTAATGCACGGCTTCCTTAATGCTATAAGACCAATTTTTCACTGCCCTGTTTAGATGTGTTTACACAATACCTTTCGCTTTTGGAATAAAAATAAGATAAACCTGAACCTATTCCCTTCAGACAGATTTTTAGGGACCATCAACTCAGGCCTAGAAAAATATTGTACTCTTTAACAATTAACTTAAAGATGATGAAAATTTACTTTGAACACATTCATGGTAACAAATAATATAATGAAATAAACATACACGTTATGTCGAATAACTACTGTTACTTTTTTCGTCATACTGCTACATTTTAAAGTAATTACTTGTGTATTTTTAGCAAATGTGACGTAGGTACATGTAAGTACAATGAGAAAATTGTAATCTAATATCAAACTAATCTGTAAATTCAGGTATGATTTGTTTACATTTTTAATAACTTTTTATAATTTTACATTTAATTATAGATTTGAAAACAGTTAGTTTAAAATTAAATAAATCTTACACATTTCAATACTATTTAATACTAAACTTTATGAATGGTAAATATTAAATAAACTATTACAGCTACAAACGCAGTGAAATAAATAAGAGAATGTTTATTTTAATATTAGTTTGCCTTCAGATACCAGCATATTTATTGAACTGGTTAAAAAGAAACGAACCTATTTAACTTTAATCATAGTTGGTTTGATGGAGACTTATTTTTACAGGAGGTGCTTAATCTCTTACGATTTAAAAAGCCGCATTAGTCTTTTTTAATTGTACTTTCGATTGCAATAATTTATTATTACTTTGGACTTTTGTTTCTACGGATCACTACCGTGGCGTAAACTTATTCTTTGTTTACAAACATAATACTCCTTCATCTCGATGATATTCTGATACATAAGGTACACTGTGCTCTCCCAACTCTATGCTTATTTTATATTCGTTGTAGTACACTCCCCTTTCATTCACACATTCTATTTTTAGAAATGATGTGGCGGCAGATGTGAGTTCTATTTTTAGAAATGATGTGGCGCCGGATGTGCTTTCAATTTTTAGAAATGAAGTAATGTTCTATTTTTAGAAATGATGTGGCGACAGATGCGCTTTCTATTTTTAGAAATGAAGTAGTGTTCTATTTTTAGAAATGATGTGGAGCTAGATGTTCGTTCTACTTTTAGAAAAGACGTAATGTTCTATTTTTAGAAATAATCTAGCGACAGATGTTTGAAAAAGAAATAAACTATTGTTAAGATTTTATTTCATTAGGTGTACAGGGTGTACCCACTCCCGCTGCCAATATCCCCGAAATGAAGAAATTTATTTCAGTTCCGGAAACTGGGGTTGTTAGGTCGATCAACACTTGTGACCGATTTTTTGACAAAATCGCATTTTAACTGTTAACCACTCTCCGAATTTACCTCATTTGGCACCGTGCGACTCTTACCTCTTCGGAAAAATGAAAGGAAAGCGTTTTGTGGACGTATAAGCTCATTTCTTCGACATGCTGCATTGAGTCGAAAGGGGAATAAAATAAATCGGTTTTGCCAAAAACTTTTTGTTGTTCTTATTTTTAAAAACCTTGTATTCATTAGTTTTAAATATTTCTAAACAGAGCAATTTCTAAAACACAGCAAAACACAGCATGTTAATGAGAATTTTCTAACAATTTATAACGTAGAAGTTTGTATGTTAGCCACAGACCGGACTCTGTATAGTTAGACTAACTAAATCTAAGATATAATGGAATTTTTCTTATGATTCAGAAATCCTAACTGAGTTAAGAACCAGGACAGAATTGTTACGAAACTTCCAATACCTAAATGCTATTCTCCTGTAGTTAACTACTAAATGTGTGAACATCTTTTTAACATTAAATAGTAGCCTATGCTTTGGAAAAAGTTAGAAATAACTACATACCTAATTTTTTTTATAACATTTATTTTTAGCACGGAAATATTCTTTTACTTAAAATAAAATAGACCCAATTATAAAATCTTTCAAAGTAACTTGGTAAGTAATGTATGTAGGACTAATCTAACACATAAAATTTAACTAAAGTTCAAATTTTTCATTGTACGAGAATATAAATTTACTTTTCCCGACTATATATCAATTTCATTGTTTATGAAAATGCAATGATGCCGATCAATGTAAAACAAAAAGCTCGAAATTTGTCCTGAATTTCCATAAAAAGCCAAATCGTGTAGAGCTGAAGTGAGAAATTATTCATTCTTGACTGTTGCCTCCCACCACTGGGCCAAAACAAAAATGGAACATCGTTCGTATCAAACTGCCATATAGATGAAATTTACGATCGACACAGAACGAAAGCTGCGAATAACCTTAACCTTTTATTTTAGGACTGCAGGAAGCATTTAACAATTCAGTGGCGGAACTGTCGCGTTCAATTAAACAAGTATCAAAAGTTACATTCCAAATTCATTTTCCCTTTTCAATTTTTCCATTGACAAATAAATATTAGAAAATTAATATGCAAGGATACAAAAATATCTATTGTACAGTCCTTACGATATTTATCGAGATGGAGTTCCAAGAAGACCCCTGTGTCACTTTCTAGGAATTCACCGCATTCGACACCTGAGGTAGAAAGACATTGGCGGCGTTGCACCGTAACAAGTTGCAGTACATATTGTGCTTTGCAGTTACGAAGTCATGTTCCTTCGTAAGTGTATCGCCTTTACAATTATATTATCTTCTAATTTATTTATGATTTGTACTCTATTGTACTGTAAAATTAATAGAAACACATTTGTGATGCTCGCCATTACTGAAAATCCTCACTCATCCATTAGATCTATCTCAGCCAACTTCAATTTGTCGAAGTTTTCAGTTCGCAGAACTCTGAAGTCTCAAAAGTGGTATCCTTACAAAGTTAACGTCTCACAAGAACCAGAGCCCATTAAATCCGCATTGGATGCAAGAAAAACATACACAACGGCCGGAAAAAGTGAATGTTTGGGCTGGAATAGTAGGAAATCGCATACTGGGACCTTATTTCTTCGAGGGCAATTTGACAGCCGACATTTATATGGATTTTTTACGTTTTCAGCTGAATTCAGCCCCGAAATTAATTTTTCCTAACCCTAATGAGCACGATATTCCTGCTGGTGATGTCTGGTTCCAACAAGATGGTGCCCCTCCACATTTTCGCCTCGATGTAAGAAATTACCTTAATGAAGTTTTCCCAAATCGATGGATAGGCAGAAGAAAGCCGCTTGAATGGTCACTACGCTTCCCTGACTTAACCCCACTAGATTTTTTTTTGTGAGGTTATCTAAAAAGAAAAGTGTATGTGAACAGACCAGATACTATCGAAGGATTGAAAAATCGTATCAGAGAAAAAGTTCGAAACATAACACCAAAGTTACTCAAAATGTACTTAATAACTTTGAACACCGAATAGGCCTCTTGCACATCCGGATTTTTTATATTAGTTCACATATTTTAATATGGCATTATTTAAAATTAAAAAAAAAATAAATTATAAAATCTTTTGTGAAAAATTCTACTCGAAAATTGACTAAATCGTGCATTGAAATTTGGAGATGAGCATCCTGTATGGGCGTGTCGTAGAACGAGTTGCTATTGGTGCCACGTCATCGGTCAAGTAAACTAGCCGCTCCGCATCAGAAAACAATGTCGGTCCTATTACTTCTTAAAAACATTTATTATTTTTAGTTTACGTACGACATGATAACGATACTGATGTGTTGTTATATTTACTAACTGGTTTCCATTTTATTATGTAGGTATACCTAAATATGTAACTATGTAGCAAAATTATTAAGTATGTGTAGGTATAATATTTATTTTTACGACGGCGACGTTTAGTTGAAGTGAGCTTTCCGCGCGTAGCGTAATATTATTTACTACCTAAATAATATTTTGAATCTAAATTTGTTATTTTAAATAATCATATTTATTAGTTTTTAGTTTTTTAATCATTGTTAAGGATATTTGTAACATGACCGAGTAAGGTTATGCTAAAGCTCAATCAGACAATTTACCGAGAATGGATTCCATGATGATTGCGGAGTTTTTTTTCAAAAACATTTTATTTTCTTCGGCAGAAATAAGGGGAATAAAAGCAAACTGGTATGAAAATGTGATTTATAGGTACGGTGACCATATGTTTTTTCAGAAAAAAAAGTACAAAATTGAGCATAAATGCAAACATATTTTATAAACGCAAAATATATCTTTTTATTGGACAAAACTATCTTATATCCATTGAAAATACATACATAAAATAACTAAACATAATTTATATATACTAAATTAACAAATCATAATTTTTTTGTATCGAAAAAATAAAAAAATATATTCTACGCATACAAAAATTTGTACATAAACGGTAAAAGTGGTTTATGAGATATATAAGGAATCCCTACCTCCCACGTGTTAATTCTTTGAAAATTGAAAATTAATTTCTAAAAAGCGAAATGGTTTTGTTCAGCAATAGTATAAATTGCAATAAAAAACAAAGTAAGCTAAAATTAAATCACAGCTAGCTTGACACAACATTTTAATTATTGTTATGAATTTGTTTCTCTATTATATGGCACCTCGTACTAGACTGTTCGATTTATCTTAAACTGATTTTATATTATTTAATGTATAAAAAATGCCAATTTTACTCGAAATCCATAAACGATATCAAAATTTTGTAAGAGGCAAAAAATCTTCTAAAATAGTACTTATTTTAAAAAATATAAATTCTGTCGTCATTGGCATACACACAAAAAAGTTACGGGATATAGCCAGTGGCGCACAGGCACTAGAAATAGAACATCCTGTATATGTATTCTCTCCAAATTCTATATTTACCTTGCCCTTATATAAAAAAACATGTGTACCAAATTTGGAGTTTCTAAGAAAAATAGTCAAATTATTTGAAAAAAATAGGTTATCTATTCTATATGTAGAAAGCTATATCTCAGTAGGCGTGCACTTTTGTATATAGGTAAGTTAGGCTAAATAGTCTTATTTTCATCCAAGGAACCTGTGGTCAAGCGTTGTCCATCCTTTTCAGGGACACCCTGTCCCTGTATAAGGATAAGGTATCGTAATGTTTATTGAGACCACTCCACACATTTAATCATATATTTAATAACCAGAGCAGTCTGATGCACTGTCGAAACGCGTTATTGTATATGTCGCGCTTGCCATTTACTTACCGATGACGTCAACGTATCGACATCCCAGTCCATGGCGTTTGCACACGAAGCTACCCAATTAAATCTTTAATATCCAATAACTGTTTAAAAATAAATTAATAAAACAAAACCTTTACACATTATTTGTAGTATTCAGTGTAGATGCAAAAACTATTAAAATATTTTTTTCAGCATGAGGCCTATTGGGCATTGTGCAATGGTTAATGCGGGACACTGAATATTTGCTGTAATAAAACAAAATGTAATACTAAATTATTGTTTTCATTTAATGCCTTCATTTTTTGACTATGACAAAAAAGTAGGTATAACCTTATATTGCTGAATTCGTTTTTTGAAGGGCTATCTATTTATAGCATAAAATATAGAGCGTCATATTAAAAAAAAATATCGGCAATGTTATAGGTCTATCAAACATTGCTCAAAAAATAGAAAATATTGCAGAAAAGTGACAATTTCTATATACTAACTAATTGACCTGTTTCAGTGATTTTTTTAAATTCCAACTGGAAAAAAAATAAATTTGTTCCATCATTTTGGGACACAGTGCATTTGTTTCGTGTAGATGGCACAAACAGTAGCGAATGGTTACAATTTATAGATTTGTACAGTTCAAACTCTGCAGATGTCGCACGTGTGGATGGTAATGGTTGCAGATGTTTTGATTTGCTACTATAGAGCCTTCATAAATGTTCATGAAGAAAGTGGATATTACAATTATTTGAAAGAGACATTTCATCCAAAGTTGTGGGCAAGAACTTCTAGCCTGACAGAGAAAAAAGTACCGTGATCGTAGCAGGACAGAAGCCATCTTTAGGAAATTAATTGAGGAACGGAAACTTTCAGCATTAACGAAGACATAACTAAAAGATTAATAATAATCGTCCAATTGCTTACCAAAAGGAATTAAACAAATGTAAAAATCCGAAATAGGGGATCAAAGAACTGACAAGGTATGTCATCTTTGCGACATATTATGTTACAGAGAAACTGTCAATGTTTAAGTTCTTACTAGATTAATTTTAATGTGTATAATTTCATGACCATATAATTAATTCTTGAAAATAGTTTATTTTCTGGGATACTGGTAAAAAAACTCTTAGTTCATGAATCTATTAATCATTCAAAAAATTGTTTATTACGATCGTTTCGGGTTTTAATAAAATTGCTAGAAAATTATTTTACCACTGCGAACTTCTGCTGAAAACTATTGATCAACGTAGATATCTGTGAAGGGAATAAACAAATCCGATAAATATGTTTTGACTAATTTGACTAATTTGACTTGTGCAATGGTATTTCATAAGCTTTTTAGTAGTTATTTTAGTTTTTCATGGGATTCACGGAACAGCAAAATTACTTTCGTCTCAACTAGCACACAATATTTTTCTTCGATCGCTTATAAAGAATCAGACAACACGTCAACACCGTGTTGTATGGAAGCTAAACAATTTTATGTTATGTTACGGTATTGGAAGGATAGAAAGAGAAGGGAAGGGAGTGGTAAATTAAAGTATCAAAATCTCCAGGACCACGCGTTTTCTGTTAATACCCCTGGGTGCTATATTATGAAAAAACACATGAGTAAACCCCACAAAACGCCAGAACAGTAAATATTAGAAAAATATGAGGGAACCGCAATTTCTACTGTAAATAAGAGAAAAATTATTTCACTTCAGGAGGAGTGTATTACATGATAAAATGTAATCAGCTTTGCTCTGAAAACACTGTATTTTTAGTTTCTGTTAAAAAAATCTGTTAAGACTCTGGAGGATACTAGACAAAAAGAAAAAAATCCACATGACAGATTGTACATTAGTTATTTACTGCTTTATATTGTTTATGGAAACATTCTTTATCTGATAATTTAATAATTCAGGGTCCAATAAGAAGACGAGAACGAGAAAACGTATGTAAAAAAAACATTACCCATTTTGTGTTCATTTAGTGTAAATGACCATCACGGCCAACTGAATTCGTTTACAACAAAAGAGCTGGTCTAAAGCACGAAAGACGAGCAAAGCCTTTCAAAGTGTGGGTTTTAAGATCAAGCAAGCAAACTGTCCTTTATCACAACGCAATAATCCTTTGATAAAAACTATCGGATTGAGCCAGCGAGAAGGAAAACCCAAAAAAATAAAACCCCTGACTCTTACTTTATATCATCTAAGCGAAATTGAACTTAAATTTATACACTGCCTTCAAAGCCTAATATTCATTTTATGTCATTTTTATCACAATATCATTTTTGGTTTTAAACAGGGTGTCCTGAAATTAGCCTGCAATATTTTATGGACATATTTTACGACTAAAAATAAGATGAAACAATGAGATTTGAATCGACATTATTAGGTTTAGAAACGTAAAAATAATTTCTAAGTAAGTATCTAAATTTCATCATAAAGAGCATGACATGTTTTCAAACCATATGATATAGGCATATGTTTACAAATTCCATTTTATATACAGGGTAGAACACCAGTCGAAAATGAAGCAGACTTAAGACAACAAATCATAAATGGATGTCAGCAAGTGTGACAAATGCCAGCAATTTTTGAAAATACTCGTTGCTTCTGTTGCTGCCAATGATGGACATTTTCATAGAGAAATATACCGAATTATTATTTTTAATTAATACGTCATTTCCCCAAGTTTCGTCAATCTACGTAAAACAACTTTAGAGATAATTCAAAAACTTTAACGCCCTCTATCTTGGAAACCAGTAACTTTAGGGCCCTGGTTTATTAAGACTTTTGGACCTAAAATCGCCCAAGGAAACACACCTTTAATTTATGACACAGACTGAGAATACACTCTGTATATTCAGTAATCATGTATAAATCAGTTAATATCCAAGAAGGTGTATCTTGATACAAGTGATGCAAGCATACCTTTTTATGGAGCTAACCGCTATAAAATTTAATTAACAAACCTTTAAATCTTTTATTAAGAAAACAAAATTTTAGAAAATGTGTTCTATAATACCTTCATCCTGTAAGAGACATGTATTCCAAGCAAGTTTTTTTTTTATAAATTCCTAATATTAGTAGCAGTCTTTTATAGTACTAATTTCTTTTAATATGTATCTTCTCCTTTATATTAATCATTAGATCAGTCTTTGTTTACTTAATCTTTCCCAAAGTAAGTCTGCCTATAGGAGGACTTACTTTGAGATTAAATCAGGACTTTTTACGTGCCATGAAATATCCCTTTATAAGAAAAACTTAGTTAAAAGAATTTTCTAGAACTGGATAAGATTATTTTAGAGCAAATCGGAGTTGTGCACCAGCTTAATGTGGTCGAAAAACGTAGTATTAAAAATGTCTCCATCGTCTTTCTGAAAAATATTCTGTAACAATATTTATATTATATAATATTTTATCTTATACCTTATTTTATAGTTAGGTAATTATCCACATCATATTTTGTTATAACCAAACGACAGTTTCTTTGATTTGTAGAACTTCTTTGTCAACTACAAAGCACCCAAAAATTGAAAATATAGTTCCTGTGGTAGGACGTCTGTGGGACAGTAGCATATGTTATTAGATATTATTTCACAATGTTTTTCAGGAGTATAAGTTGCCATTGTTACAATTTTTGCATCACAGTTATCGAAGCCGAATTATTGAACTAAACTAATACCTAACATAATAAGTGTGACTGTACGGAAACAGTTGACGACCTTTTCAATACGTCTATCAACTGAGTACTATTTCATAGGCATAAATATAAGGAATTACTGCTCTTGAATTTTACAATTAGACTAACCTATTTTTAAGCTGACTCATTATATATAACTATTATGATGTGATATAAATGATGTTTTCATAATTAAACGCGGTTATTTCGAAATTGGTTCACTTTATGGATAACAAACAAATACCCATTTTACACTTACTACTCTCTGGTGAAAAAATAGCAAAAATTAGTATAAATAAATAAATATTATAAGGAATAAATAGTATAAATAGCTTCAAATAAAATATGTTTTATCCAAATTGTGCGAAAAAACAGCTAATAACAGGATGAATCCGTAGAAAAAAAATGTGGAAGTATCTAGTAGTAGTATTAAAAAGAAAATCCATATTAAAAATTCGAGATATAATAATAATATCTCTACTCCTCATTCTAACTACGAGAATTAGCCCAGAAGTCTGAGACTTGTGCGGGAGAGGAGGCGGCATATTATTATTAAGCAGGCCGCATTTGCGCCCAGGAACGACTTATGTTGGTAAGCCCTAACCACCATTCACTGCATGAACGAGAGAAACCTGGAAAACCTCATTAACCTCTTATTGTCCTCTGGGTCAGAATAGGTACAAACGTAAGTAATAGTAAATTTTCGAGTATCCTATACTCTAAATACAAAATATTAATTTNGAACTCCCTGGGAAGCGATCCATCACAGGGAAATCTTTTCGGAATTAACACTTCATGTTCCATTGTTAACCTCTTATTGTCCTCTGGGTCAGAATAGGTACAAACGTAAGTAATAGTAAATTTTCGAGTATCCTATACTCTAAATACAAAATATTAATTTTAGTGTCCCTTGTACCATATTGGCTACTTACATCACACAGTTAGTTCATTTACTGATTCATGGATGGGCGCTAGTAGTATTGTAACAACTATTGCCTAATCTACAAATTCAGTTCTTCCGTAAAGTGTTGCAAAGTGCTGTTAGCATATTGAGTTATGGGTAAGTATGTGAAAATAAAAATTTATAACATATTTGTCGTATGGTGTAAAAACTTGTTATGTAGTTAGTTTTTCGTTTTTGCAAAAAAAATAGGGAAAAATTTACGGAAAACAGTTTGTTCCGCATATGGAACAATGGTCAATAATAGATAATATTGTGTGTACCTATTATGGAACAACAGACTATTATTTCAAACAAAAAGTTGATGTCAGTCGTCCACACATGGTAAAAATGTACAACTCATTCATGGGTGGTGTTGACCTCCTCGATGGACTAATTTCATATCACAGAATTCAAAGAAGGTCAAAAAAATGGTACCTTCGTCCTTCGTCTATTTTTTCATTTTATTGACATGATTTTAGTGAATGCATTGGTTCGTTATAGAAATGACATGAGAAAGCAGGTTTGAAGAAAAGTGAGATTTTCTGGGTTTTCGAGCAGAAGTTGCAGAGGCCTTGTGCTTGATGAATAAAAATGTCACAAGAAAAAGGGGACGGCCCTCGACAAGTGCTTCTGTTGATCAAGAATTTGAAAACAAAAAGAGAAGGGGACCTACTAAACCAATTCCTCAATTTGATGTAAGGAGAGATGGAATAGGACATTGGCCTCTAGAAAAAGAAACTCGTCAACGATGTAAAATGCCCAATTGTGGTCTAAAAACATTTTTATATTGTAGCAAGTGTCAAATTTATTTGTGTATTACAAAGAAAATAAATTGTTTTGTTCAGTTTCATGTCTAAGTTATATAATATTTATTTTGGTTTAAATGTCCTGTGGGTCATATCTGGAACAAAGCCATATTTTTTTTATAAATGACAATAAAGGTATATTATGCAAATAGAGCATATTTATACAACCCTTTTGAAATATTTTATACATCAAATATTTTTTTATGTGAATAGAAAAAAAGTGGTCAATAAGAGGTTAATTAGGGGGGTGGTTAAATTCCAACTGGTGTCAATCTCTCACATTGACCCAAGCCAACATTCTTCCACCCTACCATACCTGCACAGAGGGTGCCAATCCTCTGTAAAAGCATAGCTAATCTACGGTCTACCGGCCGCGGGATTCGAAACCCGGGCAGATAGCACAATCGATTTAAGTACTGACGCCTTAAACCGTGCAGCTATCGACCGATCTATCGACCGATATATGGAATGAACTTTAAATAAGTAGGTACATACATTTTAAATAACGGTATAATTTACTATACTTAGAACATAAAGTAAATATATTTTTTCGAAGACCCGACAATTTAAAAATAAATATGAATAATTTTTTAATAGAAAATCGTAGATTTTGCTCTACCATTTTATTATTCGTGTAAACAGTTATACACTTGAATACACTGTAGTTCACGAAAATGTTAACTAACCTTAAAGGAAAACACATCTTTGAAAACAACAAATCAGCAGTCGATAACTCAATGTAAAAACAGAAAATAAAAAAGATTTTGAAAACTTCATAGCAATTTGCTGTATTATTTAATTTAAATATTGTAGCAAAACTCTATGCATGCTGTACAATAGAATAAAATTTTCGTAAAATTTTATAATATATTAAGTCATCAAGACAGTTCTCAGTTATGGTAAATAAAAAAGTCGTTGCTGTTAGTTAATGGTTTGAAAATAATTATTTTGTATTAGGGGGAAATGTTATTTAATTTAAAGGGTATTTGTACAAAATTCAAATAAGTCTTTAATCTTTTTTTATTAATGTTTGACGTGTTTTATGTTAAAATATCGGCAGACCTGAATTTCTGTTTGCTATGTTTTTTTTCTTTCGTTAGGTTTAGGGATAAGATATATTCATTTTTATTAGTTTATGAATTATTATTTAGGTCAAAATAAAAACTTTTTATTCTTATAGGTATTTTAATGCTCAAAATTGGTTAAAAATTGCTATAACTCCACAAGGAGACATTTTAGAGCAAAAGGGACAGGAATAAACAGTTTTTATTTTGGCCCTATTGACATGTCTGTGTACCTATTTTAATTACAAAATTTATTTATTTTTTTGAGGTTAGGGAAAAATCCTGATATGGTGGATAATTTCTAATAGCTCCATCATCTCCAGCAGGTCAAAATACTCTATTATACTCTGGTAAAAAGTATATGAAAAAAATTTGTTTGAATTTTGTGTCTGTTATTTTTCACGCGGACAGAGATTCTCAAAATGTGCACTTAAACGGCGGGGTTTTAAGCATTTAATATCTTCGTAAATATTTGTAATTTTAAAAAATATAATATAAATTTCATCTGGTCTCATTTACCTACATTGGGAATTATATCCGCAGTTGTAATATTTGTACAGGCTTAAATTCACCCTGTATAAATATGTATTAATTCAATGTTTTGTATGAGCAACCCTGTAGATAATCTGGAAGAGAGCAATTCAACTCGCCCATTTCAGAAATAAATAATCCAGTTCGCTCGGAATTACAACAAAGGTGTGACGAGCCGCCCTTGAACAGGTCAAGTGAAATAAAAAATTGCAATCGCACCCATCCATAATTCCGCAATATATCTTCCGAGGGCTGAATTGTGGATTGAAATAGAGAGCACCAACTTTGACCAGCACGCTTGATCCCGCTCTTATCCCCCGCTGTTCTACTTATCCCCTTCATTCATCCGTGTTAAATTTCTGGCGGAATGAAGCTCGGGAGTTAAATTATCCGACTCTTTTATACATATTATCTTCACTAATACACCATTTCCCATTTTCGTGAGCAGCGTTTTCGCCACTTATTTTCATCCAATCAGCGGCACACACGAGACCTTATACGGAATATTATGTTGTCATAAAGTAAAACATATCTGATGAAACGTTTTTAATACGCTACATTGATACCGTTTTAAAGGGTCCGGTAATGACGGTCTGCTTCGGGATATTTTAGGATTTTATGCGGATGAAAATATTTGCAATTTGTGAACTTTCACTGGCCGTAATTTTTTATATATATGTAAATAGTTTTAGTCCAATTTTGTTAAAATATGCAGTTAATAAAATAAAGGGCCATTAATACTTTGCGAATATATTTGCGTTTTGTTCATTAGATAAAGTTAAACGCATATTTAAATATACTGAATATTCCATAAATATTTTATTGGAATATTTTGGAATAGTTAGTAAATATTTTGTTGCTTTTGACAAACATTTAAAACAATTTAATTGAGTATTGATTTGATAAACGTATTTTGAATAACGAATAATTTTTAGATGATACATTTTAAAACAAACACTGCGAATTCATTTGAAGCCATTTTTCATTTTTGATGCAGAGTAGATGATTGGCCAATTAATACAAGACTGTTATACTTAAACTTTGAAAATGTGATAACCTACCTGTAAATTCATTTTAAAAAGTAATATACTTCTTATTGACAGTAAACTTTGTAGGGTAGATAATAAATAAAATATTGTCATGAAAATACAAAATCGTAAAAAATGTACAAATACAGTATAGTTTATCATCATTCTCAGATTGGGCGACTCGTTGCAATTGAGACGATTTTTTCGTGCCAATTAAAATTATATTGTAATATTGCTAATTAAAATCTTAACATTTTATGTGTGACGATATTTTATAAATTAACTTATTCAATTTCTGAATAATAGCTGATATATCTAATAACAATTTTGTCACATTTTGAATTTTTAAGTAGACATTATTTGATTATAACAGACACTATCAGCTTTGATTATCTCTGTCGGTTTAGTACACTGAAAGAAATGGGCTTATTAAACTGTTTATCTAGAATAATGTGTATAAGCGCATATTAAAACTTTTATAACCAATATACAACTTTTATTAAAAAAAAGCAATCATCTCCATACTCATTATTCAATCAGTTTAACTGGAAGGTGCTTAATACACCTTATGCATCTATGAAATAAAGGTTATAATGAATTACTTATACATTATTAGGTGTTATAGACTTTATATTCCAATTGTATAGTAGGGAAGATTTGTTGTATAAAGACCAGTATCCGAATTTGTATATAACAATTGTATTAACAGAATTATTCGTTCTTATACTGAATATGTTTCCGTTTTTAACGTGTAAAACGCATCTTATAATGGTTAAGTGATCGTCACCTCTCGGTGCATAATCGGTTATGATCGTTGTTAAGTTATATTCATAGTCTTGTAATAATAATCATATGTCAGACCCGAGAGCGAAGTGCGCCGACTCAATAAGAAACCTGGCTATTCCAGCCGCTGATTTAGGGTTCGCCGCACGAGCTCATCCCTTCCCTGCTAAGATTTCAGTAGCATGCTATGCATGAAGCAGAACGGTACTCAACTATCTTATACAGT
>NW_019416479.1:294277-392966 GCF_000390285.2 Anoplophora glabripennis | reverse complement strand
GAAATCGATACAAAATTAATTCTTCTACTGTACAAAACCAAAGATAAACAAATTCTAAAATTAAATGATCTAAGAGTCGAATTAGCAACAACAACAAACAAACCATCATGGGAGCTTCCTCCAGCTGACGGCGCTTTTTACCAACACTTTTTAAGGTAAACGTAAATATTTAAATAATAAATTTCTTAGCTAATATATTATAATTAACTGTTGCAGGTGTATGTATCAAGTTAAAATATGGTACAACACCAATGTAGCAATACCACTTATAAATTCAGACGATTCAGGATGGAAATTGTGACAATAGAAAATGCGGGTGTGGTAAAGAAGGCCTAAAATGTTGTAACGAGTGTAAATGTCGATCTTGTAATAACTTTATTAAATATTTCGAGGAAGATATGGAGGAAGACGACGAATTAGAATGTTTTTAATATAGGGTTTAAATTGCTAAATATAAACATTGTGGCAAATATTAAATGATTTTTTATCAATAATAATTATAAATGGCAATTGGTGTTTGTCATATTGGTATATTTTTAAAATTTTAAAATACAAAGTATCAATATTCCAACAATTATACTAAATAATTTTATAAATAATACCTATAGATATGACTGTGTTAGAAATATGATGTTCGTAAAACACAGTAGGTCGACGTCGAAAAGCCGCCGCCAGTCAGTTCGAGACAATTTTTGAGAGAGCGAGGTCTGCCTGGATTACTTGGCCGCTAACTAATGGTTGTTTTGTTTGTGATTGCCAGTGGAAGTCTTCCAAGTTGTTTTGTGGTAGCTTGTTAAAGATACATTTGTATTCAAATATATGTTCTGTATTGGATGTTATGTTATAAAAATCTAAATTGAAGTGATTAGTGTCATTGCTTGACACGTGAATTGAATAATTAATCTGGTATCGAACTATATCTAACTATATTCATTTTGCGATTTTAAAAGTTGAAAGCATTCCATTGTCTTCATATTAGTAATCATTTGCTCGCTAATTTATTTGAACTTTTTGTGTTAATTTTAATCAAGCCTAACAGGTCCTATTTCTCTTTCATTTAATTTGAGGGCCATTCTCCAAAAATTATGGACGGAGTATGTCCAAGTTAAAAATGTTTCATCAATTTCATTGTTTTGAATTTTAACCGTTTATACATTATTTCCAGGACAAGATTTAATGAAATAAAAGATTCAAATAGTAACTATATTTCTATAAATAAATAAACCTTATAAATAATACAAATAATAATAAACTAAATTGAAAACAAATACGGGCTCAATTTAAATTGAATAAATATTTTCCGAGTGCATTTTCCAATGTGAATTTAATAACTCAAGTGAAAAATTAATTAGTCACATAACAATTAATTAATAATTTAGTGAAATTTAAATATACTCTATAATTTCATTTCTAAATAAAAACAAATTAACGAACTGTTCCAGTTAATAATTTATTTACACAATTTATCATAAAACATGACAAATATTTATTTGTTTGGGAAAAATATCCAATATAAATATACAAAATACGTCAGTTCCATAGACAGAACATTTTAATTGTGTGGCTTTAACAGTTTCCGCAATATTGGTAAATCCAATCAAAGCAAATAATACTACACATTCACGGTGTTAATTTAGGACGTAAAATTGGACATAATAGTCAATTAAATATATATGCCTGTGCAGGAGGCAATTTATTTCGCAAACATGTGAAACCGCAAAATCAAGCGTCTAAAGACCATATTTAAAGTCATATGCGATGTAAATTTGAAAATACTTTTTTGCCATCTGTCGTTATTTCTTTTATCCAATACGCATACAATGTAAATAATCCGACGCACCAAGCGGTGTATATAAAATATGGCGTTTAACCCACCTTAAGCTACGGCCTATCTACTGCGGAGTCCGGTGAATTAACCTAAATCTGCCTATTTTGAGTCCACGAATCTGTGGTCTTCCGTTGTACACATTATTCTGGGACACCCTGTATAACATAACTGTAAAACATTTTGTCCGAATAAATGAAAATCGATAATGGCGTATAAATGTCACTCTTCAATAATGTAACTGGAGTAATAACATTCATAGAATTGGGAAAAATAGCCTCATATGTAAACAAATATACACGTATTTTTTACAGATGGTACAATTTCAGCTCATATTTTTTCTTAAAAGTTTCTTCAAGGTTTTTCTCTCATTTGTTTTTGAATTTACAATCATCAGATCCCGAATTTGTTGTCCAACAAGATGGACCTTTTATTTACTAAAACTTTGTACAATAATAGTAAAAATAAGCACTACATTCTACCACGGAGATGTTTTATCACCATTGCTATGGAACCTAGTTCTAGACAGTCTCCTATGCCACCTCAACTCGGCATCTATAGGTACCATCGCTTATGCAGATGACCTCACTATGCGGATCAGTGGAAAATTCGAAGGGACTCTTTGCCAAAGAGTGCAAACAGCCCTGAGAGCTATTGAAAAGTGGTGTGAGGACCATGCTCTGTCAATCAACCTAAGAAAGACAGAAATGTCCTCTTCACGAGAAAGAGTAAACTGGGGCCAACTCTCCTAAACACTACGCTAAGCTTTACATCTGATGTGAAATACCTAGCAAAACTAACATGGAATCTTCATTTTGAAAGATTAAAAAAGGCGTTCATATCTTATGAGCAGTGCCGCAGAACCGTTAGTAGAATCTGGGGAATGAAACGAAAAGTGATTATATGGATGCCTTGTGAAACCAATGTTAGCCTATAGGGCTGCCGTCTGGTGGCCGAAAGTCCAGCAGGCGACAGCTAAACAAAAACTCAGCCAGGTACAAAGAATTGCCTGTCTGAGCATAACTAACAACACCCCCCTTAGCAATGGAGGTAATGCTGTGTCTGTCACCTCTGGATATCTATCTAAGAGAAGTGGCCTTGACAACCATGCTTCGTTTCAAGGACGTTGGTTTCAAACCAGATGTAGGATGTGAAGAAGTTAGGAGTCGCCTATGGAATGGGGTCGTCAGGTAGATGCCCCTTCTGCAGGCAGACACTGGCAGTATTTCTCCTCCGCCCGCGAAGATGTAATCAACGTCTTCACAGACGGATAAAAAAGGAAGGAAGGTTCAGGATATGGAATTTATTCTAGATCCTTGCATATCCGATATCAGTGGGCAATGGATATGCATGCTACCGTGGTACAAACGGAATTAGCAGGTATAACCATAGCCACTAAAGAAATTGCCCGTAGGTACACTGTGGGTAAAACCATCAGAATCTTCACAGATAGTAGACAAGCATTACTGATCTTACGCAATCATAAGATAATGACCCGGTCCCTCCAGTGTGCTTTCGCTGTCAATACTTACTGGTATTATTAAGGAAAACACCCACAAAGAGTTTATGAAACGGTGGGATGATACAAATAGCTGTCAATTTGCTAAGGAGTTCTTACAAAACCCCAGCAAGGATACAACCAAAAAATACCTGTCCATGTCTAAGTCAAATCTTCGCCTAGTGACAGGTATTCAAACTGGACACTGCTGGCTAAGGAAGCATCTTCACAACATGAGGAAGTGTGAAACACCTCTTTGTAGGTGTTGAGAACAAGAAGACGAGACAGCACTACTATGCTATGCTATGCGAATGCACTGCTGTCTCGTTAATAAGAGAATCCGTGTTGGGAGAACGTTGGCCTTCTATGGTATGTATTAGAGAGATCCCCCTGAGCAACGTCATCACCTTTTTCTCTGTAAGAGGTTGGTTAGCGGCTCAGGTGGATTGATCTCCTAACGGGAGGAAGTACAAGGGGCCCAATGAGGCCTAAGTGCATTACATTCATTGTAAAATGTAGTTTTCCTATTTTCTATTTACTGAAATAAGAGGTAGCTATGGCAAACAACTTTTTAGATAGTACCTATTTAATTTATTCGTGGTAAATCATTCATTTCTGTAGTTGTCTTACCATGTGGTGTCACAAACAGTTAAAAGTGTAAATCGACAAAACCCTCAATGAAACGCTAACGAAAATACTTCATTATTGATGAATCGTAAAGCGCAACTCAAAAAATAAAATAAAAGTTATTTTTATAGGTAACATGATAATATTCTTTTAAAAGAATTATAGGAAATAAACGTCATTTTTAATAAATGTAATTCTGTAAATTGTGATTATCATATTGGAATCTCTCTCTAGATAATTTGAAAAATATAAAGAAACGCGATTAATTTTTAATGAGCTTGAAAAATATTGTTATTCTAAAATAAGAATTGTAAGTTGTAAGGCCAATTTAAAAAAAAATAAAAATGAGCATATTTACTTAAGGCAGAAGCTATTTTTGCCAATTCTGTTACAATATCGAAAATTGACACATATTCACATGTACCAGCACACCAAACCTCATTTGAGTCAAAATGCTGTACATTTATGACGAAGAAAATGAACAAATTCGTTCGTTTAATGTGTACGTAATAAAAAACCACAATTCACTCCCTGAATGCATTTTTGCTGAGGTACTGTAATTGAACCTAATTCGTTTTGACATTCTTTAAATCGTAAAATAGTTGATACTTTATATTCCATGAATTGGATAAAACAAAATATAAGCCAACACCGTTGCTAATTTACTTGGTAACATGGAGCTTTAAACAGGTATTAGACTACAGGTTTGTCATGGAAAGTATCTTAAATTTAGTTTTAATTTTATAGCTACTAATAAATAACAATGTATGTTTGTTATTCGGATAGTACTTATCCAGCAAGAAACCTAGAAATGAGTTTTTAATCTTATATAATCATGAGGTGGTTTAATTTTATGCCAAATACCAAAAGTTGTTAAGCATAATTATAATATTATGCAAATTACTACTACATATATATCATTATTTATATCAAAGTAAATTATATAATTCTCTAAAAGTTCCTTTAAAGTTATATGCAGTCGTGAAATTTCGGTACCCACAATTTTTATTATGAAGTATATAATGTTAATACCGTAAACAAAGTACAACTATTTTTTAAAAACAGAAAATATATCGAAAAATATACCTACCTACATCTTCAAAATCATTGTTTTATAATTGTAGGTAACCTTTATAGATACAGGTGCATTTTTATCCAGATTTGTTCGTGGTTTTGGAATAAAAATAAAGTACTTCTACATCAATATTAGTTCAATTAAATGGACTTTTAAATCGCAATGTTAGTCAACTTTCTTGATTTTTTTATATAAATTAGTTTTAGGTGTATTATAACAATAAGTGACAGTCATTTTTTCAACCTCCGGCCAAGGGTGAAATAAAATAAGGAGCTAGAAAAACACGTTTCTTATAAAAGTTGTGGAGCATAAAATTTTACATAAAAATAGTCTATTGACTTTTTCTTATACTATTAAGATTAACATAATTAGAAAGGCAGGAGTTAATGATGATTAGGGCTGTCAGATCTGAGTAGCGGGACTTATGCGTACGCATTATTTATTAAAAAGTCACAAATTAAATTGTCTACAATATACCACCATAAACACCAGTGGATAGGAATTAATTACGCAACATCCGTATGATAACAAATATAACAGTATACTAACGTGATGTGAACGTGAAAAGCATTCTGAGGCAGCGGCTCACAGATAAGACATCTGACCCTTTTGGCACGCCATTGAATTGCGGCTTTCTCTGACAGCCGTGGTGATGATATAAGAAATTCAAAAAGAAGCAGAAAAATGAATGAATTTAAAAAAAAATTGTACCTACTCTAAAAAATATTAACTTTCTTTTCAGAGAAATCTTTGATTTTGAAATATAGATGTGGCACATGCGCATTGACGAAGGCAACATTGTAATGTGTGCGACAATAGCGAACGTAATAATCTATCTTTGTCATAAGTATATGAGTTGTCCAGGACTTAAGTACCATGAGTGCGAGAAAAGCGAACGTATTTTATCTTTGTCGTGTCAATGTTCTAGGAGCTAAATAAAATTCAAAAATAAATTTTTAAAGTTATTCCGAAGTCAATTGAAGAACCTATAATTTCAAGGTATGTATCAGGCTCGGTCGCTAAGCAGCAACTCGGCATTGAAATATTTGAAAAATTTGTTCCCATATTTTTTAGCCATACCCATATATAGGTCTTATCGAACTAAACATGCAGGTGGTAGAAATGTATACGACCAGTTGAAGAATGCGAGCGCGGCCAAAGGAAAACGAGCACAGTTGTATTGGGCTTCTGTGCAATAAATCACAGTAGGCGACAAATGGTTCATAAATTGCCCAGCAGTGCAGTGCAGTAGTGCGGAATTTGGTGTGAATCAGGCAATTTTAATTTATTATAGGCACCTTCTATCAATCATTCACATTACAATTGCGAAAGGGAGAAATAAGAGGGATATTTTGATAACTAATATTATCACAACATGGCATTTTGGAGACCTTTTGAAATGGAACGTACAAAATTTACCACCAATATAATAAAATTGTTTGAGGACATAAATAATTAAAGTATGTTGTTGGCCAAATAATGAACATATAATAGAAATTTTCTACACATTATATACAAATTATTATAATTTTTTACCTTTAGCAGGAAGTTTTTTTAGGGACGCCTATGAAACTCATTAAATTTTATTACCAGACGTATTTTTTGCATAATCAACTGACTTCGGAAGGACTATACCTACCAAGAAGATCAATTTAGCCACCATAACTCTGTTAATTTTAATAGTAGAAAAAAAGTAAATAGATCGTTTTTATGTAAAATTTTATGCTCTACAACTTTCTTTTCTAGCTCTTACCCCTTTTGAGTTATTTTGAAAAATCACATTATTTTATTTTTTCCCCTTGGTGGGGGGTTGAAAAAAAGTTACTATCACTCATTGTTATTATACACATACCTCAAACTAACTTCAAGCAAGTTGACCAAAATTGCGAATTAAGGGCCCATTTAATTGGACTATATTGCCAAAATAATATTGATGCAATAAAAATATAGTGTGACTTTTTTAAAGCCTGACAGGCTAACTTTTCTATTTGAAATGATAGACTATTATTTCGAATAACGTTGTAATTCAGTTGCTAGTAAACGTTATTTTTATACACATTCAATACAACAGCTGTCAAATAACACAATGACAGCACAATAATAATGGTTCCTTCCAAACAACATAATTTTTGTTTAATTTCCAATACCTACTATTGCTGTTAGCTTTTTATCATGTTAAGAGTTACACGAGTTCGCATCTCAATACTGTGTTGTTTATAGGTATGGTTATTAAACTTTAATTCTGAATTCAACAATTCACCCATAGCAATAGTTTACTATCTATGTTATAATAAAGAAATAAGTTTAATTTAAGAAGTTCTGGTTCATCTAGCCTTATTTTTTCAGACTATAATTTAAACTGATTAACAGCCATGTTTTAAATTTTCTTTTAGACTTCGTACTCGAATTTTTTCGTCGCTATGTAATGATTTAAGACACCATATTTTTATATGAAGACAAAAATAGACACACACATGATACACGGTGAGCAAAAGTAACAAATACTATTATAACTGATGTTTCTAATACCAACTAATAATACTTATTACTCTACGATCGTCGCCGATATTTAAAGAATAAAATATCTATATATCTACGACATGTTCTTTAACCTTTAAAAATCCACTGGGGTTTCTAGTAGGGGAGAATCTGGGATAATATGTATTTTCCTTGGTCACTATCTTGCTCGTAAACATGAAACAAAATACTACTAAACAATTCGATACTCTGGAGAACGCACAAAATGCAGGCGCGGAGAAAAACTGGGGGAACCTGAACATGTATAAACATACACCTACAGAAAGTTATATGATATTGTTATTGAGGAAGGAAGTTGACACCTTCCATAATCAAGGTACACTGTAAGAAGTGAATGTTGTAAAATTACAGCATCTAAAATAGGTTAATTTCAATTGAGATATTAACTTAAAATTAGATTGTAAAGTATTTGTAAAAGTGATTCCGATATCAATGAAATTTCACCCTACAAAAGAGGAGGCTGTACAATTATTATTTCAATAGGTTTTACAAAAATACTATAACGATAATAGTAAAATTAAATCAATTCAAAAGATTTTAGTATAAACAAAATAAACGGTACCCTTTACTTAAAGTTAAAATAAGTTCTAACTTTGATATAATAATTTGAATATACACCCTAAAAAAGTGAATTCTTGCAATTTTGTTAAATAATTGTGATACATTTTATTCATCGAATAATTAAATTCGCAAGAAAAAATAATAACAACGTAGATATATGTATTAAACAGCCTCATAATGAACTAATTCATATATCACAGAAGTTTAAATTATAGAGAAATAATATTAAATTTACAGAACATACACTGTAAATAAATCGGTCTGAGTGAAAGCTGAGTGAATCCATTGAATGAAATAATTGAGTAGGTACATTTTCAGTCAATATTGTGCATTTTGATAATTTTTCACACTTTTGATAATATTTGAACTAAAACTTATAATTTCACTCATAAAATTTCAGTTGTACCTACTCATACTAATAGAGGAAAATTTCACTCAATCGGGTGGACAGTAATTGGTGTACATTGTTGAGTGACAATGAGTGAAAATAAGTCCAATTTTTCTGTGTATATCTAGTGTACATATTCAATTTATTTGTACTTTCATATTTAGATTTGGAATAAAATTACATAAACTAGTATTTTTTATTGCATATTTCCAAAAAATAGTACCTATATTTCTTTTCTGAGTGTAGAAGTGCTAGTAAATAAATGTTTAAATGACGGAAATATGGTTCCCAATTGGTTTCTGAATACAGTTAATATTTTAGTTGTTTATGAACAATTTTAAATTTTAGTTTGCTAGTTTAAATAATAAAAAGAATTTGATCTTTTTCACAGCAAAAATGCAACTAAGACATTGCTTCACAAACTTATTTTGGTGTTCATATTAAATTTTATCTTTATAAAAGTAATACATTGATATACAAAAAAAAGGTGTCAAGAGCCTAGGTGTACCTCATAAAAATTGCAAACAAAACCAAAACTATAATTACACAAACATTTTTTAGTTGTCATAATTAACATCATTTTATTAGAAACAATTTTCTTCTCAATTTTTTAAAGAGAAGAAACCTCTTCGCATAACAAGTAATGCATAAACATATTTTTTACGAAATAAAATTGTATATGATCAAAAAAATATTATAAATATCTAAGTAGAATAAAATTTAAATTTACTTAAAAATAATAATGTTCTGTGGTTAGGTTGGGTTAGGTTAGGTTCATGGTGCATGAACTAAATACTAGCCCTCCACGTCGATCTTGAGGTATGTTGTAGCCTACCTAAAATTAAATTTCACCCAACAAGTTTACTTTCTTAATAAAGCCAATTGTTAGATGAAGTTGTCCAGATATTCAAACAAAAGTTGTACTTAGCCGAATATGCAGGTTGATTTAGAACATATCCGAAAATTAGGAGCATGTACAGCTTTAAAATTCTAGTACTTTTTTTATTCCTCATAGACTGCGAGAAAAAAAATATTAAAGTTAAATAATTACTGGAGGCTGCATAACTGGGCGATTGTAAACCTATAT
Source organism: Anoplophora glabripennis (assembly GCF_000390285.2). NCBI lineage: Eukaryota > Metazoa > Arthropoda > Insecta > Coleoptera > Cerambycidae > Anoplophora > Anoplophora glabripennis. The sequence goes on along the minus strand of NW_019416479.1, from coordinate 383,367 downwards.
TTATGTGATTTGATTTTAAATGTTTATAATTAGTGTAATGTATGATGATGTCTTGTAAATTTTCTTCTGGTAAGTATAAAATATTAATAGATTTGTTATGTTACGTTATTATGTACATACGTTATTTATATTTACAAACTAACCCGCCTAACAAACTGAAGCTTTTCCCACTTAAAGATTCCGCCACCTCGTTCTCTGTATTGTTTCCCAACCGAGCTAGACCTTTTACACCTTCATACCAGTAAGATTCGAGAGATTTAAGAGCTACGCATGTGCTACATGTTATATTAATAACAAACAGGGTTGCTTTAGTTTAAATCCAGATAAATTACATATAGGTATACACATTAAGTTGCATTGTTCTGGATGTCTTTTTTAGAACTACGAACAAATGTATCAGATATCTGTTAAGGATATTGTTCTATAGACAATGGAGCTAATTAGTCTACTGAAAACCATGTAATAGAAAAGCCGAAATAAAGCTATCTGCGACCGGTAAAATGATATGATTATGCTGTGCTCCACAAAATTCACGTAGCTGATTTAACGTTGTACTGAACATATTCAACATTACTTCTGATAAAATTTAGAGAATGGTTGTACCGAATATCAACACTTCAGTGGAACTATTTCACAATCCAAATAACGAGTAACATAAGAATTCAGTGTACATAAAATGATTCAATATTAATATTAAACGAAATGAAAAATTTTAATAAATTATTTTATTTCAATGGATCTTACGAAACCCTATTTTCTTCTTCTGAGTAAAATCCAGTATTAGTATCGTACGTTCTTCATACATCTTATATATTTTGCACTGAGTTAAATCTTCATCGATACCATCTAATTTTTTTGCATGTCCAAGAATTTTTCTTTGTTTACCTTTCACTAATGAGGCTATTCACAATTTTCTATACAGTTTTCAAAAGAATATTTATTAACTTGGCCGTTCTTCAACATTTTCCATTTTACCAAAATTTTCATACTGAATAAGAGTTGTATACATGGAGTGTACCTTTAAGTGAGGGTTAGTTTTTTTTTCTGAACTGGCCACCAACAATACAGTCAGACTGTGTTGGGTGCCAGGGCACAAAGGCATTTGTGGAAATGAGAAAGCGGATGAACTTGCGAGGAAGGGATCCGAAACAGTGTTCATTGGCCCGGAGCCCTTCTGTGGCACATCTCCCAGTGTGGTCAGGCGGGCTATGGGCAAATGGACAGAGACAGAACATAGGAAATACTGGACTTAAGGCCAGGACATAGCCATTCCAAGGAGCTTATGGAGTATCCTTCGAATGGAAGAGCGAATGAGTTACTGAGCTTGAATAGAATCCGGCTCAGGAGAGTGACAGGACTCATAACGGGACACTGTCACTTTAAGAAACATCAACATAGACTAAAGCTTGTAGACAGTCCGGTCTGCCGAGGATGTGAATCGGCGGATGAAACTTCTCTGCATATCCTGGGCGAGTGCCCGGGATTTGCACGTAGCAGAATGGCGCTCCTTGGGAGACCCTATTTGGAACCCAAGGAGCTGAGAGAAGTGTCAGCAAGGAAGCTTTTGGACTTTGTAAAAAGGACAAATCTACTTGCTGAATAGGACTAGTAGTGGGACGCACAATAGGCCTAATTAGGCCGCAGTGCTATGGGACTTTTAAAGGACCAACCACTAGATGATGAAGATGAAGATGAAGATGAGGGTTAGTTTCATTAGGGATAGGGATAGGTACGCATACACCAGTATACTAATCTGAAATTCTTTTATAATTCATTTTTTAAACTGTACTCAAATATATGTCTACGCCGCCACTGGACAACACCTAGAAGCAATTATATAAGCGCACTTATAAGTATTGTTAATGTGTTGATAATTACGTTTTTAACCAACTGTATGAAACTAATACAGTGGCAAGAGCGAAACTGTAATGCAAAATAATGTTAAAAAAAACATTACTTGTCATAACATTGCGGCATGTTATTATAAAAGTCACTATTTTATTTTGTCATGTTGATGACAAAACAGGGATCGTCAAAAAAATTCTAGTGTTTTTAAAAAAGTAATGTTTTTGTATGATTTATTAAATTTTAACTAATATTGGTGTGTATAGGCATGCGTAAGTAAAACTAATTTATCTTTTAAAATATTTTATTATTTTCGCTGTTTTATATAAATTCTCAATAAAAAAAATATACATTCTAATCTGGAAATATTTTTAATATCCTTTTAAGTTTTTAACAAACAGTGTTTGTAATTATTCTTTAAAAGACTGTTTAGTTTATGATTTTCAGTTTCAATGACCTCTGACCTCTAATTTAGGTGAAGTAGACTACGGTCACTTTACATATTCCAACGAAGCAAGCAATTGCACACAGCTACTGCTTGATCATATAAGAGACAAGGGTGCATTTAGGAAAATTAGAACAGGTATTTTTATAAAAATTCTAAACAACATACCTACCGTATGTTTTTGCTCTTTTTTTATTCATCCGTTTCGAAAACAACATAAAGCAACAACAAAATTAAACCGCGAAGTGAAAACCATCACACGAAGAGATTTCCGTTTCAATCAATAGTTTCCAGCTTACTTGATCATTATTTACACTATTGGAACATAAAAGTTGACTGTACAGGGTGATTCACTATATGTTGACCCCCCCCCTATAACTTTTTTGTTTTAAGAGTTATAAAAAAATGTGAAATACAAAAGTTGCACAATTTTTTATGAAGTTTTCGAAAATGATAGTAGAAAAACAAATGAAGTTCAAACAAAATGGCCTCTGATGTTAACTTTGTTAATTTAAATATACCCTGTATATTTTTACATATTTGGATAGACCGTTCCTTGTCAAGCACAGCTTTTTTTCTTAAATAAACTACCCTATATATTTTGGGTATTTCTTTTTATATCGTGCGTAACACGTTATTATAGAACAACTTGTTTTAACATCATATGATGTATTTAATGTCATGCAAAAATTACGCCAGATACGAAGCATGAACAAGAATTAATTACTGAATACGTGAGCATGTCGCTGCCAGAACTGCATATATAGTGACTTGTTAGCCGCCGATGGAACGTGTGCGGTAATTTGCGCTTGAAAAGGAGCAAATATGTTACACTCAGATGCAGTAATCATGTTCGTCTCAATAATGATTAGCCTTGTTAGGACAAAAACTGGGTTCCATTGCCGCGCCTTGCACCTCATTGACTGCCAACTGCCACTTCATTACCGCCAAGCATATTAAGTTACTCTGTTGCCGGGATTGGCACAGTGTTGTTTACGGTATACAAAAATATGCGAGATTAATGATAATTACTGACATTAACAGCACGTTCTCTACCACTACAAATTGGGACTAATAACAATGAGTACCTATGCAGATTAAAATTTCTAATTTTGCAATATCTGTTTAATAGGTAAAGATATGTATGTATTTTACAAAACTTTCAAACATCAGGATACCGAATGAATAAATCTACAAATACATAACACTGTACTCTACCCCCATCTGGTTTTGCCTTTTTATTTAGAAAATAATTGTATTGGAATCAGTGCACATTTGTACAACATTTAATGTTTGCTATTATATTTGGGTCGGTGGCTGAGTGGTTCGAGGCGTCAGTACTTGAATCGATGAATGCAACTGTCGCGGGTTCCATCCCCGCGGCCGTAAGACCGTAGAACAGCTATATTCATAGCCCTTTCTGCGGATACAGTGTAAGAATGTTGGCTTAGGTCAAGGTGAGATATTAATATCGTCGACGCTTGACCATTCCCCTAATTAATGATGTTTTCCAAGTTTCTCTCATATCTATACTGAATGGTGGTTAGGGCTTACCAACGTAAGTTGTACCTGGGCGCGCATACGGCTTACTGAATAATAATATGTTGCCCTCACTCCCACACAAATCCTCGACTTCTGGGATAATCCTTGCAATTAGAATGAGGGATAGAAATATTATTATTATTATAATTACTATTATAATATATTTCCTTAAGATCACAAAAATATATTAAAAAATATTGGTCTACCATTTTTTTCTACGAGTAAATAGAAAACCAAAAATGAATAACGGGTAGAATATAATATACAGGGTGTACCCCTTTTAAATGTACTGACTTTAACAGTTGAAATAGGACTTGATTTTGAAGAGAAAAGCATAAGGTCGTCAATCGCTTTCTAATCGAGATTCAAGCTGTCGAATTATTTTTTTACCGATTTTTTGTGATATTTAAAGAGCAGCAAGTAATAAACGAAATCAAATTGGGGCGAGTCCGTCCTAGCGACTTGGCTTCTTGTCGTTGACAGGAAAGGTCAAGCAACGCTGATCACGATTAATACTTGGATAGGTGACCATCCGGGAAAGGCTCGCGATGCTCGTCTACCTTCTAGTGGCTTGTATGTCGGTGTATTCACAGAAGCCACGAGTATAAAAATTTGGGCGAGGTTTGTATAGGAAGACATACCATCCCTGAAAAAGGATATAAAACCGTTGCCCTCCATGACAGAGTGGGGGTTAGGCAAAATTTCCAGGTTGGGGGTTGCTCCTCTTCTCCTGGTGTCGCTGTTTAGACATAGTAGCGGAAATGGGCCGACGAAAATAACTAAAAAAGCTAAAACCTAACGAAATCAAATTGGTTATATTTTATGGTGATATGTAGTGGCATAGTAGACAGGTAGACAGTGTCTCTAAAATTTTTACGCCTATGAATTTTGAAATTTTAAATTTTTGTATTAATCTACATTTTTCAAAAATGTTGATTGTAAAATATGTTACAAGAATAGCACACAAGAATTGATTTTATGTGTACAGTCCTTAGTTAAACAGACATGGGAGAAGAAAATAATATTAAATCAATTTCATATACATACACATACACTGACATAAAATTACTATGATACCATGAGTTTCTTACCGCTAACTTTCTAGATGGACTACAACACGTGCCAGGAGCGTTAGGTGAACAGTGGTATGGGTAAGACTATACAGGGTGATTCAGAACTTATCAAAAAAAAATTTGTATGTAGAGGGGACTCTTACGGGTACAATTTTGTAAAGAAAAAATCAAAAAGAGCATTTCGAAACTGATTTAAAAATACACTTCTGCACGCCTCTGGAAACTGGTCCACTATAAAAATTGACCTCGCACAATGCGACCGGCATGGCGGCAAAGTGTGATGAAAACGGACAAAAAAGAATTTCGCAACGAAAGAAATAAATACAATTTTATAGCACCCATTTTATATCAGCAAATTCAACTGCTTTTGCCGCTATTGTTATTATTAAATAATGAAATTTATTTGGTTTTAATTACTAAAATAATTTGACATACTTGATGTTACAACTCTCCAAAATTTTTTCCACCGACAGTTTCTACGAACAAATGGCATCTTGCTTCACCATAACACAAATGCTTCACCATAAATTAAAACGATATCCATCAACACCGAGTTGTTATACACGCAAGCCATTTTTGACACTAACTACTAAAAAACTATTGTAAACAGTCGGATTTCAGTATTCGGAGTCGCTGAGGCCTCGTTGCTCTCCACGCGTATTGCGCATGAGGTTAGAGACTACAGTTGCCCAGCTATGTAATGGTTGAAAGTACTATAACTTCAATAATTTTTTTCTCGGAAACTATGAGAATTTTACAAAAATTTTTTTTACGATATTTACTCCATTTCTCATGCCGCATCTACTCTCAATTTTTTTTTGGATAAGTTGTGAATCACTCTGTATAGAAAATTTTTGAAAATAACAACAGAATTGTACGTACTCTTGGTAACAAAAAGTATCACTTATATAATTTCGATGAAATCGACAAGCTAACACGGGACAAGCTAACACGGTTATATTAACACAGTTACTATTGTTATAATGCTGTACTATATTTTTCGTAAACAAAATTAAAATATTTATACAATTAACATAAATACCATACTAAGGGGCCACAGATATTTAGGTAAAATATTTCTACTAGTATCGAGACAAGTTGCAGTTAGCTATTAATCACTTTTTTGCATGCTTCCATCCTAATTTTGTCAACAATTTTGAGACCTAAAATAGAAGCTAACTTAAAAATACAAATAATCTTTCCGTGGTTAAAAACCGCAGACTTCACGACAGGCATTCCTCAACTAAAACAGCCCTCATAACTGTACCTTATTCTGTGATAGATGGTTTCACTTGACTTACTGAATAATTCTTTATAACAAGAGCTAGTCATACGAAAATAGTTTTGGTAATGTTTATTAGTGTTCACTGTTCATACTATGCGATTCTACAAGACTATAAATTCATTATTTTGTTGTGAAACATCCTTTTCGCACGCTCTAATAACTTCCCCCAGCCCCTCCCAAGAATGGCGCCCAATTTAAAAAGGTGGTACCTCATTTTACGGATTAATCACCATATTTTTTTTTATTCTGTGCTGGTTACTGAGAAGAACATAGGTATTTGAAAACATATACTGGAAGGTAAACTTTTCCTACGAGCCTTGTATACTCTTATAAAGTCAAATCTGAAACTTATATAGACTATCATTTTAATGTTATAACTGTAAAGCAGTGCAAAATTTTTTTAGAAGTCACGTAAATAAAATTTTAAAATGGGCAAATAAAGCTAAGATAGTAAAAACTCTTTTACAAATATTTTTCATTACTTACAATTCTTTTTGTCGATAATCAGTTAGTTAACTTAATTAAAAAATATATACAAGGTCTGTTCAGAAAATAACCGAATCTTGTTTTAAAACTTTACTATTCATTTCAGACATTATTGGTTCTTGTCTTCTTCAAAGTGTTCCTCTTCCCTATTCACACACCTTTCCCATCGATGTTTCCATGTCGTAAAGCAGTCCTGAATAGCTTAATTTTAAATGGCCTTTAAAGTCTGTGACGAATCTGCTTTGATGTCATCAATAGTTGACGTCCGTTCAGCACTGATTTTAATTTCGGAAATAAGAAAAAATCGCAATGAGCCAGATCTGGCGAGTAAGGAGGATGAGGGAGGACAGTAATCTGATTTTTGGCACAAAACTGATGAATTGACAAACCTGTACGTATGCACGTAGTGTCCGTATGTCTACTGTATTCTAAAAACACTAAAACAAAAGATCTCAGATCTCAATTTTATGAAAAATTGCACTTGGCTCCTTTGATATTTCAGTATTTCAATTGCAATCAACTGCGTACATACTTTAATTTGTTCCATCCACAAAATAAAAATAACGTTATATCGCAATCTTCGTGTATGCATGTAAAATTTCCATTATAAAAGCCCCTGCCCCTTTCTTGCTATAAGAACATGGAAGTAGTTGCTGTTTTTGCTTACCTCCTAAACTAGGTAAATCCAAATGCCGAGCTTCCAGCTATAAATAACGGAACCAAACTTTCAAGTTTGAGCGCTGGGGAGAACGCATTCAAGTATTCGGTAAATAAAATGTAGATTCTCACATTAATTTGATAAGTGACGGCTCCCCAGCTATTGAGAAGTGAATAGTCTAGTTTGGCGGGTATTCGGGATGTTGTTATTGATATACGTAAATTCCCATGTCGTTGATCTTCTATTGTAACATGGGTACAAAGCCAAAGTGTGGCAGTTGCTATTATTTGGTTTGCTGGAATTAAGCATTGATGCGATCTCTGAATTACTGCTGTCTGACGAGTTTTAGTTCAACGGAAGGAAGGCATTATATGAAAGAAAAAACAGGATTACACCACAATACTTTGTTTGTTAAACTGGAAAATATCGACATGTACGGCAATCTCCTAAGATGGATAAAGTCATACGTATCAAATAGGTCACAGTGTGTAAAAATAAATAATTCTGCTTTAAATTATGTCAAAATTACATCAGGTACACCGCAGGGATCACATCTGGGGCCTTCACTCTTTTCTTTATTTATTAATGATAATAATACTTAATGAATGTCAACATTTGCAAGCCGACTTAAATCTTTTCTCTGTGTATTGCAACACCAACAGATTATTCTTAAATATAAATATATTATAATATTAAAATATAAATTTTGAATGTGTGTGTGTGTTTTTGGTTTGGTTTATATTGTATTTTTTCAATTAAATTGTAAATAGTATCATACAAATATCTACTATATTTTTTTTATGACTTACCTTGTACTTTATCCCTGGCTAGTTATATATTTTGTTATATTATTTAGACTTGAAGACTTTATAAACTCAACTTTATGAATACCTTTATAAAATAGAATATGTTTTCCACAATAAAGAATATTTTTATCAAAAAAATTTGCCTTTTCTGCTAAGCTTACGAATAATATAAGGACTTATTAAAAAATTTCTATTAATTAATTTTATCTATGCAATCCGGAGTAGATTTCCTTATATTATTTGTTGCTTATCATTCAAGGGCATCCTTACATCTAAACAAGAATGAAAATTAGTCAGAATTTAAATAAAATGGCTGTTCGTTTGACAGATTTTGTTCGAGCCCTTCGAAATAATGAATTATTATTTAAGTTATCAGTGATTGGATTCGGCTTATTTTTGTACAGGTAAGTCCTGTGGTTTGTTAAATAACAAATATAATACTTTGCAAAGATTTGATGCGATAAAGCATGATTTATTTGGAATACCTAGCGATATTTTAGTGCACTGTGTTTTAAATTACCTGTTTACGTTGTGAAATTTGTAGTTTTCTTCACTGGAAACTACGTAGAAGCCTTGAAGACTATTTATGGGGACACTGGAAACTGCCTTGGAACTGCTTTCTACTGCTGGTAGCGGAAAATTTTCATGGTCTGCCAAAATAACTTTTTCTGGACTCTGGCAAACTATAGATTTACTGGTAAGTATTTAATTTTCTTCCTTGGACTCTTTCTTCTTCTTTTATTTTTTTAATTTTTCGGGAGCTGCGTCTCCACGCTGTATACCTTGCAAAACCCAAGCCGTAATCAATCAATAATTTCTTTGTTTCTCTCCACCTTCCTGATTATTCTGTCTCTAGCTTTGCTTAAAGTCCATGCACAGAAATTTTCAGTGTTTGGATGTCCTTTTCAAACACTTTTTCACACCATTTATAACTAACACATTTTTAACAAATGTTCTTTTACTTTTCTTTACAATTCTATAAATTATTTACTAAAATATTCTTTATTTCTTTCTTTGGGTATTCTTACAAAGCCACCTTTAGTTTTGAGATTTGTGACATTTATTATAAAATTTGACATATGATGAAAAATTTTTATGTTATAGATTATGTTGGATTGTGATATCTTCTTTAAGTTTACTCGTCTTCCTGCGATATGTATACCCGATTAATCTATAGACTTTAAGCTTCTAGTCACTCTAGATTTAAATCCATTTTTCTTTATGTACTGATTACCAGCATAAAATTAAAAAATTATTATTATTATACTATATAATATCATTGTTCATTACTAGTTTTATATCCAGAATTTCCATATTAACAATTTTATACCAATTTGGTGTTCTATAATAATAATTAAAATTTTTATACGACTTTAAGTTCGATCAGACAATATTTTCATCTGAGTTTCTCATGAACATTTCAAATTCGTTTCAATATACGGCTTTACTAAATTTACTCGTATGAAAAATAATTTTCATTATACATTATTATACTGATGATATTCCCCTAAAAAACGTACAATACATTAAAGATTTGGAAGGAACATTTGGCAGAACATTACCGTTTTGAAAATCATGTTAATTACATTGTAGGAAAAGCTCGACGTAACTTCACAATTATTTTATATAACGCATTTGTTAGATCATATCTGGAATATGCAAGTTTGGTTTGGAATCCTCAATGTGTTAAATATATTGATCGCATAGAGAAAATTCAGAAAAAAATTGTCGAACCTCTGAATCATCGATTCAATCAAAACTTGCAGTTTGAAAGTTATGATACAAGACTTAACCACTCTAATATATTAAAATTAAGTTCTAGAAGAAATATACATATAATATACATTATTTTTGTTTCATTTGTTAAATGGTAGAATTAACTGCAGTTACATATTGGGACATTTATCTTTTAATATTAAACAACGTCCATCCCGGTCATCCACCTTATATTTTAAAATCAAATATACAGGGTATTAATGAACTTATGTCAAATATTTTTGCCACATTTGTCCATTATGTCAGAATGAGGTAAATACATGGATTTGTGTTGAGTAAAATGTAATTTTAAAATCTGACTTACCTCAACATTGCAAGGAACCACCTTTTGAGAACTGCAGATTTTCATAGAAAATGTTCGATGTACCCACCATTTGTTTTCACACAAGCTTCAGCGCGACGTATCCAATTCGCTCGCATGCGTTGCAACATTGCCACGTCCTTTCAAATCGTATTACAAGCTTCGGCAATACATATTTATATATACTCGCCGCGATAAAATGCATGTATTTCAACAGTTCCAAAACAGTTTTAAATACATTTTTAATAAGCTTTTTTCTCTATGACCTTAAACTTCCGATACAAGTTTGTGACATCAGTTAACTCAGTTTTTGCTCCTTTTTCACCCCTTTAAATTTTTGACATAAGTTCATTAACACTCTGTATAATACGTGCGCTTCAAATAACGCACTTGCATGTTACAAAAACAATACAATCTATTATTTAGTCACATACATAGATCTACTTAATTTCTCACTGCATTCTGTAAAACGGCAACATTTTCTTGTATTTAATAATTTATTATTGATCTGTAAATATTTGTTCTTATAAAATATAGTAGGTAACATTATTTGCATTACTTAATTTTTGTTTCTTGTTTGTTAATTTATTTCTAGTCCTAATTTAGTTTAGGGTTTTGCCGTTCTTGGTAGTTCCACCACCGACTTCCATTTCAGCGTAAATTAGGAAAAGGTTAAATATAGTTTTAATTTGAGAGGCATAGCTCGAACAAGACATTTTAACATTTCGCTATGGCCCAAATGAACGTCTAGAAGACACTAAACATGCATTAGACTATAGACTCCGTAACTCGTTGCTTTATTTATGCACTGCAGTGACAAACTGTAAATATTACTGTGGTTACTTTCGAAGTACTTCCTTTCGAAACAGCTCATTCGTCACTCATAACAATTTTGGAGCAACTTTTGCATAATGGCTTTTTAGAACTGCTGATGTCTGATGTCATAAATGCATTCCTTTCAAGGGGTTGTCTTGGATAACAGAAACATTTTTTTGGGAAACTACATCTATGTAAACAGGTGCATTGATGTTAATGAAATCCAAGAGTTGTTGAAAAATTTCGATTTCTTTTTCAAAGGTCATAATTCATATAACTTTTACTTCCAAATAGAAAACCTGATATATAATATACTTGGAAGTATTTTATTGAAAGGGCAGAAAAGAATGTTGGAAAAAGTAAGAAAAAATACCCCTTTTTTAACTGGTCATAATTAGGTATCTTTTAAAAGTTTAAATGAACCTATTTTTATTATTTCATTTACTGTTATATATTTTCTTTGTTTGTCAGCCTTTAAAATGCTCATTTCTAAAGGCACCATTTGCCTGTACGCAGAGAAGAGAATTAAAGAAATGCGACAACGTTAAAATAATTTTATTCAAAATAAAAATTGATCTGTAACACTGACTTTTAGAAAAATATTTATGGAGATCAAATACTGGTTGAAACCCATTAAGTCTTATTTTTTTATATACTTATGCATTGCTAACGTGTCTGATATAAAGTTGATTTGAATTTAAAATAATGGAGAGAATAATTATTCAAGTATTCACGTTATTTATGAGTAAAATAAAATCATAATTTATTAACTGTGCTTCTCAATTGTTTCTTACAGCCCAAATAAATCAAACACTCTCAATAACTTTAAACACTCTTTTTGGAGACGTATTTGTAGAAAGATTGGCCAAGCGTTTTAATTTTATAAATTCACAGGAGTTTTCACATACACAATATTAATTCAATACTTCCAGTGAAAACAAGACCTGTAATTTGTATAAAAGTTGATTAAGGTAGATACTTTAAAAATCACTAAGTGTGCGAGGCAAAATTATAGACCGAAAGACAAATTGTATAAAGTAAAAATATAAAACTTATCGAGAAACAATGAAAATGTTTGAAGTTGTTCATTGTAACCTGTAACCTTTAACATAATTTGAACTTTGAGATTTGAAATATAGAAAAAGAAATATCCAGAAAACTTCAGTAAAATGAGACAGTGGTTGTAGGTAAATTGGTCTGGCATAATCCATTCAAGAAATATTGTATATATAAACCGTGGCCCCAAGACACTCTCCATTTCATTGGGAAACACGACTCGATTCATATATAGTAATCTTCTAGATTTGCAGAACTTACGATGATCCAATTGTCAATCACCTATTTTCTTTAAAACCAATTTTCGAGAATATCACTTTATTTTCTAAATAAAAAAGCTAACTATGTAACCTATGTAACCCTAATCAGTATCATCAAAATACTGCTTAATACTGTATGATAGAATATTGTCGTTTCTACTGTTTGTTTACTGCTGAGTTCTAGTCAAACCAGAATATTTTCCGTAAAATATAGTATTTGCTGTCATCTTTCACAGTGCTGCTCTAGTAGGAATCGACCTTTGCACAGCGCTGATATCGCGCATTGCTAGATCGCTAATGCGAATAATGCATAAATCTGTAAATAGACATTGGATAAAAAATGCTCTACCGATTTGAGTATGTAGGAATGTAGTGATATTATAAATAAAGTTTCGTTTTATTTGACTTTGAAGTAAGTTGTACCAGTTTATTTGTCCTTGTGACTGTAGTATTTGCGTTTTGCGGTTTGAGACTATTTAAGATTTCCATATTGCTGTAGCATCAATAGTATAATTTTAAATAATAATGTCGTTAATAATTATGATGTTAAGAAAAAGTGCAAGGATGGTCATCATGTGTTAAACTGTCGCAATTGCAATTACAACTTAAAAAAGCTACAGTGACACAACCTAAACATGAACAACTACGTAACGCTAGTCTAAGCGAAATGATGATGTATATATTACCTTTTCAAAAACAAATATTAAAGGAAAGGTTCAATCTAGATTATCTGTAATATCATCCACTTGCAGTAAATACAATTGGAATGTTGTCGATGAATATGATCCTATATGGCCAAACGAATATGAAAAAGTGGGTTGTGATGTACGAGTAAATAAAGATTTGTCAAATAGATTGTATAACTATATTTTGTAAGACTCGTAAATACTTCAATTGTATTTTAAGGAAATATATATTTTTAAGGTCCAGTACTTTGACTCTCGGTTAAAGCTTGAATAACTAATCAGGGGATTAGACTGCGGTTGTACATTATAAAATAAATCAGTCTAATAGCCTGATCAGTTAATCAAGCATTAACCGAGACTCAAAGTACCGGGCCTAAAACTACGAGACTTTATTTATAATATTTGGAATCATGATATTCCTACAAATCACATTTACCATGTCACAGTTATTTTAAATTTGTCATTATCAGTGGCATCATAGACTCTCAAATTCAAACTAACTGCTCCATAACTTGAAAATTGTTCGAGGTTATTTAAAGAATGTGACTTTAAAGCCTAACAGTAACAAAAATTAATTGTGATCTAACTGAGTGACTGTAATATGAAAGTTAGTACCTAACACATTGGAAACTTTAATTGTAACTTACACATTAAAGTGGTAGACGGAAAATTAGTTACCATTTAATAGTGGTTTTCACGGTCCGTACTGATATTTAAAGTACGACTGTTTTTCGGGTTATTACGCCGTGACCAGGTGGTCGCCGCCAATTATAGACTTAAACCCACTTCCATAGTTTTAGCTGAAAATCTTTGAACTGACCTTATTGTCTTCGGGCTGGGCTCAGCCTCGGTGAAATATTTGCAGAGTCTCACTACTGAAGATACAGACAGTAAAGAACGGTGAAACATTGGATGCGACAGTTGCAGAGGTCACTTCGGAACGCCTCAGAGGACCGGCATTGCCTTAGGAGCGATTCAGTAAGTAGTGGCCTTAGAACCAACAAGAACCGAAATGAACATCAGGACGGGCATAGGTGTTTTAACGGCGGGTGCGCCCCCACTGAGCCTATCCCGAGAACAAGGGCAAATTAAAGATTTTCTGTTAAAAAAAATCATACTTTAAATATTCTTTTGATGACAGTGGCCGAACCTATTTTGTATAGAAGAAATAATGTCAAAAATATGTTAGAAACAAATAAAACATGAGATGCAATCATGTATTATTTGAATTATTTCTAACAAAAATTACCAATAATATAATTGTTATTTAGTAATAAGGAATAAATAAAATATTGTAGTACCAGCAAAAGTTTTCAGCGTTGCGCATTTTCGAAATATGTATAAATGAATAATCAGCGAAATCCAGATTGAAGCCGGCGCAAACGGGAAAAATCGAATTAAAAATAATGGAATTTCCGAATGATGAAATTTACGGTGCCAGTTGGAAGCAAGGTGTGTATTGATAAATTGCGCCCGCTAAAATGTGAATTTTGAACGGCAACAAACTATTTTTAATGTTTATTAATTAATCACGCCAGCATAAAGCTGAAAGATATGATCATTTATCAAATGCTTCATAAAAGCTGTTTTTCATTAACAATCTATCCGCGATGCCCTCGAATCATCGGCTATCCCTTGATTAAATTTAGATAAAAAATATATTGCATTACAACGAAAAATGTGCCAGCAGTAAGAAAACAATAATAATGAGATATTAAGTGGCAATAGGAATTTTCCCCATTAAATCACGATTTTGCTTCGAAATGATTAATCGCAATTTATTTAAGCTCTCTTCCCCGAAACGGATACGTATAAAAACACACTTTTTTTAAATGAAACTGAAAGTGAAATAAAGTAATTGCGTTGTCATAAAAATATGTTTTCCTATTTTTTATCTGAAAGAAGTTCAATACATATTTTTTTTTAATATATCACAATCACATCAATTAATATTTTTACATATACATATGTGTGAAGTAAATTAATTTCAAAATATTTAAATTTAATTTTTCTATAGAAGTAAATTTAGTTTATTTAATCTACCTACATTGACAAATTTTGTTGACACTTTTATTACATTTTAGTCAAGGTGCATACATAAAAGTTACGCTATTAATGTAAATTTAGAGACTAGATATTCAGGATGTCCAAGAAATAAGTGCGTCTCTTCAATATATTCACTAAGCTACCTGTGATGAAAAGGGTCATGTGAAAAATAAAATAATGCAAAATGCTGTTCAAAGACTGGGGAACACGAACGTAGAATGAAATGTCCCTAATATTACCAATAAACCGCGAAACAGCACCACGTAACGTTTTGGAAGCTTACTACTGCTTAGCTCCTAATGAGTAGGCAACACTTTATACTTTGTGAACTGATTACAGCGCCATCTATCGTATGCAAACGACTTCTCACTTATATCCTCTATATATTATTTAAAAAATTTTAAAAGTAAACCCTTATACAAATAGGAATAGTCAAATGTCAATACTTTTGAGAACAGATTATTTAGTTAAACAGAAAATGTAGCGAAAAACTGATATTCAGTACTTTTCTAATTCACTTCTGCTTTGATAACGAAACTAGAGGTTTCAGAAACGTCATAGTGTTATTGTGATGTGTATTTGTTTTTCCAGTGCGTAACCAGACTTATACATGTAGATATATGTCTCTGGCATCTCACTATTAGGCAAATGTTTTCAGTATTGACACTTGACTGTCCCTATCGATACAAGGCTTTATTTTTCCAGTTTTTTTTTTCTTCAAACTATGGCAAAATATCCAAATTATAACAAACATTTATAATGTCACAAATAAATACAGACAATTTCTTCTTATTTATTATTTTATATTATAGTATTTTTCAAATTTTAACATTTGCCAAGATACTTAGTAAATGGTTTTGATAAGGAAATAAAACATTTTTTAATAATTTTAAGTTTATTTTGTATCTACAAGAAATCCTAATTGATTTATACAGAATGTTGTTATGTATGTACTATTAAAACAATTTCTTGTTATGTATTTAATTGTAAGTAAAAACGACAACAATTTAATTCATTTGCGTCATAAACTTGATAAGTTGGCAAGTAAGCTGTAAAAATATAAAAATTATGCATGAACTGTTATAATATTCTCACTTTCCGGAGAATATAACCAAATATTTGTACAATATTGGGTTAAATTCAATAGTTCATATAGTTTGGAACTTTCAAACCATAGAAAACTTAATATTAACACTATATTTTCTATGTCTCAAACTGAATAAAGAAAGCAATTCACCACCATTAAAAATTTTGTAAGCATCTAAGTATCAAAGGTTTCATAAAATATTAGTTGGAGTTTATCATCATACGCATAATTATTTTTATCTACATTTAACTTAAATAATATGTAATTACATACACATTTTATGTGGACTGTTTCTAATCGATTAATACAAGTAACATGAGTACGAGTGTTCCACATAATGTTGGTAAAGATATAGGTTTGGTTTTTAATGTTTTAAAAGTATATAGCTTAAAACTTACATATCATATTCCCAGTATAATATAATAACAAATAGGAAACTTAAGCACTAAATAATTATAAACACAATTCTTGCAATACTATAATTTACAATTTTCAGAGGATAACCTAAGAAACCAAATATAACGAAAGCCAAACTTCAAATACGTGCAAAGTCCAAACTGCATTTAGACAAGGCGAAATCGGCGGCTTCGTATGAAAAAATTAGTGAATTCGATTTTTTTGCATAATCACCTCCGTGAGATGTCCCTGAATGAGGATCAAAATGTTACCGGCCGGTAACCTGGTAACAATTTTTTTAAACTATTTTTTTTTAAACAAATTGCAAAAATAACTTATTTTGCTCCGGAAAAAGTTTTTTTTAGGTATTTTGGGGTATTCTAAATAAAATAGTTCCTATGCGCTATGCTCCTAAAATCAACGGTTTCTGAGTTATAAACAATTTAATGTACGAAAAAATGCAAAAACGACCATTTTCAAGACTCAAAAACAATAACAAAAAATCAAGTTTTTGATGTTACTAAAGTTTAAAAGCAATCTTTAAACATCCCTTGGCAAAATACCGAGGAGTTATTTGGTGTTATTACATTGCAATGCGTATTATTATACCTATTAACAATAGGTATACATTTTGACTTGCGCGCCGCGCGCTCGGGCACTTCATTCTGCGCCAACCCCGTGTATATATTCACACCTCACTTTTTCATATATTTTAGCAATTATTTTTTGGTTATTGATATTATAAATTTCTAAACAGTAATAATAATAATAATAACAATAATAATATATCTACTTTACTTAAATAATATCTAATTTTGAATTTGCGAATATCGCAATGAAATTCCCGCGCTGCTAGGTTAAATATTTTTTCTCGAACGTGTGGAATGGGTATAAACTTAGGAAATATTCCATGTACTTCTGATGTCTTTAAACTACACGTATTAGTAGTATAATTGCAAACGTATATTTGGAAAAATTCAATATACTCTAAATACCAGACGTTGAATATCAAAAATTTCGGTTACAAACTAGATGAAAATGGTTCAGTATTACCCATATTTATGTTAAATAATACCTGATCGATTGATGTAAATGTTTGAAAACATGTAAAACTAAAGCATGTAGAAAAAATAATGTTACTTGTGTTACTTTATGTGGTTGTAATGCAGACGAATGTGAAAATTTTATGCTTAAATAAATATATTTATAAGTTTGACATTTTACTCTTTATTTTTTATTTACTTTCAAATATATGTCGAGATATATGAAAAAATGAGGCGCTGACGGGGTCGGCTGATAAATAAAAATTCAGCATTGCTAAAATATATGAAAAAGTGAGGTGATGTGTGACATTTTGACTTGCGCGGCGCGCAAGTCAAAATGTATATTGTTAATAGGTAAAATAATACGCATTGCCATGTAATTACACCAAATAACTCCTCCGTATTTTGTCAAGGTAAGTTTAAAGATTACTTTTAAATTTTAGTAACATCAAAAACTTGATTTTTTGTTATTGTTCTTGAGTCTTGAAATTGGCTGTTTTTGCATTTTTTCGTACTTTAAATTGTTTATAACTCGGAAACCGTTGATTTTAGGAACATAGTGCATAGGAACTAATTTGTTTAGAATACCCCAAAATACATAAATAAACTTTTTCCGGAGCAAAACAAGTTATTTTTGCAATTTGTTTAAAAAAAATTAGTTTAAAAAAATTGTGACCAGGTTACCGGCCGGTAACATTTTGATCCTCATTCAGGGACATCTCACGGAGGTGATTATGCAAAAAAATCGAATCCACTAATTTTTTCATACGAACCGCCGATTTAGCCTTGTCTAATTACCAACCAACCCAAAATGACAGGGTTAGCATTCTCTGTGCCATCTTTTATTTTGGAAGCTAACTAACATGTGACGCCGCCATGACAGTTTCATTATTCCTATGTTAGATTTCATTCTATATTAATTTTGACCTTACTAAAGGACGAAAAATTTGAAATTGTTACACAAATAACATCTGTTACGTTTTATACAGGGTGTTACAAATTAGTAAGTAGGCCAAGCAATTAACCACATATTCTTTGGACTAAAATAATGAGACTTTTCTTATGCCACATTTCATTTCGGAGACCCATTTTCAAAATACAGGCCGATTGATAACTCCGGTGGTTGTAGAGACATTTATTTGAAATTTAGCACATATTTTGATCTTAAATCGGCGCACGTTTTGTTTTAATTTGTTTTAAAATATCAAAGCGCGAACGGTGGGGAGGGGGGGGTTTGCAGTGCCCATGGACTTCCTATTTTTTTTTTGATAAAGCGGCGTATTATTCTATTTTTTTTACTCTAGTAAGATTCTTATTTGGGGTCTCGTTTACGAGATATTGTAACTTTTTTGGATACATGACATCGATTTAGTCGACGTTAGACTTTATTTTTTGGGGCTATAAATGGACATGGACATGGACATCATCATTAGCGACATTTAATTTGAGCTAAATCTAATATATCTAAAAAAGTTGCAAATCTCGTACAACAAGCCCCAAATCAAAATATGTGGTTTCAGCCTAAAGTGCTCTTTATGGTGTACAATTCATTTCTTTAACTTTTGTTTAGTTAGTATAAAGTAAATTTTTCATAAAATCCCACAAATTAAAGTCCAACGTCGACTAAATTGATGTCGCGTATACAAAAAATTACAATATCTCGTAAACGTTGGCCCCAAATAAAAATCTTACAATTGTGAAAAAAATTGAACAAAACGCCGCTTTATCTAAAAAGAAAATTCGGGAAGCATAGGCGTACTCAAAAAAAAAATAGGGGGTCCATAGGTACTGCAACCCCCTCCTCTCCATTCGCGCTTTGATATTTTAAATCAAAATTACCAAAAATTGTGCCGGCTTAAGACCAAAATATGTGCAACATTTCAAAAAAATATCTCCACAATTAATAAAAATCATGTTTTAATTTTGACACCCTGTATTTTGAAAATGGGACACCGAACTGAAATTATTTTAGTTCAAAGAATATGTAGTTAACTGCTTGATCTACTAATTTGTAACACCCTGTACATATATCAACTTATTCATTTAATGATGAGCAAGGGTATATTAATTTTTATTATCAGAATAACTCGAAAATTACAAGTACCTTGTATATTCAGTAAAGCTATTGATGTTTATAAAAACCTTTTCGTGTTTTGCAAGTCTATCTACCACTGGTTCAAATCTGTATTAAGTAACACTGGTTTTTAAATTTTACCCATTGTTTCCAAAACATTCATTATTAAAACATGTGTTTTTTATAACTTGACCTATAGGTGAAAACGATTACAATGAAGTGTAAATATGGCTTTATAAATCTCACGAATACATTTGCATATTCGCACCATAAATCCAAACAAAACCACCTCCCTATAATTTGCTTCTAATAAAATAGATAGTTTGAAAACAGCTATACACCCACTTGAAAATTAATTAACTTTGATATTATGAGATGCGGATTATTAGATGTATGGGTATTCAAAGAGCTGAACATAAATCTATACTAACGTATTCCGCCCTTATTACAATAAATTTCAGATAACCGTTAATTACTTTGAAAATTAATCAATATTTATATTTTTACAATTGCATAATACTAAATAAGTAAGTACAACAATATGATACATAAAACTGTTAATGACTTTAATGAAATGCCATATACTGCAGTTTGTATTCTGTTGAGTTTTTAAGGGAACATTCACTTCTCAAGAATTTATAGTTTTATATTAGGTATATTAAATTTAAAATAAAAGTGTAATTATTTTTTACAATTCCTGTCTGCTTTAAGTAAAATAATTAAAAATCGCGTCTTCTTATATGCAAAATGTGATTATTCTTCTTTTTTTACTAAACCCCGTATTTAAGCATGTTTTCCAATAACTTTGTTAAATACAGTTTTCAACGAAAGCAAAAATAAAAGGCGCTCTGCTTAAGGAAAATTTCACATTTTGAAACTTTTTGGACTCCCTGTATGTTTTACCACATATTTAATTACTGCTCATGGCTTCCCAAGATAAACAAAACTTTTTCAAGAAAAGCTTTTTCCTAAAAATCAACAGTAAAAAAGTTTACAAGAGTGCGATACCCCATCCCCATACACACTGTATATTGAAAAATTAATTATTCTTTTAATATTGGAAATGTTGAAGATAGTGTAACGCTAGGTGTTAGAAATATCTCTGTGTGTGGGTGTGGAAGGTAGCAACACTCAGTGTAACAAATGTTCGGTCGTGATCGCTGTGCACAGGAATGGTCCGAATGGAGTGATTTTGGTGTCGCTGAGTCGGTAGAACCTTTCTGCGTCGAATAGAAGTAGTATAGTAGTAGAGAGTGTTATTGATTTCTATAAGGGCGTGCAGTTGGGATGGCTGTAGGTGAAGAAAATATTTACAGGGTGGACATTTTATCGTTTCATCGTTTTCGAACTACAAAGCGATCCTTAATTTTCGTCAAAATTGACATAACCCTTTTTTTACACTAGATATCGTAAAACGGTTTAAATATTCTACAAGTACTTTTTTGACATACATCCCACATTGTCCATGTATACATAAATTAGGGCATACCAGTGATAAGGTGTTTTATTTTATAGAGCTACGGAGGGATCTATAATAGACAACTACCCATTTTAGAGATAGAGTCTTCCAGTGTAATTAGAAGTTTATAAATAATTCAGTTCTGTCGGCACCATTAAACTTAACAATTCCGTGAATTCAGAATTTGGTATATTGCTGATACTGACTAGTTTAGTTTGAAGAAAAGTATTTCACAGGGAGCCCCACTTATAACTTCGTCAAGTTCGATTTCCGCATCATTGAAAACTTTAAGGGATGCAGTTCTCTAATTGAAACAATTCTTGTAACGCAAGATAACATTTCCATCACTTGTGATCTTTGTGAATCAATTCATCTTTTTACTGTACATCATGTAGTACATTCCGAACTTTCTGAAGTTTCAGCAAATGGTGTTTTACGTATTTATTTACCTGATTTTAGTCCGAACTGAACCAAAAATCACACATACACTATAAATAATGGACGCCAGCGATATTTTTTTATACATCTTATATCAGTGAGGACTAATAAACTCTTGAATTCCAAGATTTCGATTTTCTTATTGCACCTCCAAAAATTCATCCTCCTTATTTTTTTCTACTATTTCGTGGAAATATATGAAAAAAACCTGCACTTTATTACTTTTGCTACATTGCCCTTAACTTTTGAATGTACAATGAGATCTTCCTAATATTCTTTTAAGCAGTTTGTGCAAAATTATTTTGGCAAAATAAAACCAATAAAAATGTTCATACTTAAGTTCAGTATTAATAGTAGCCATAGCTTCTTATTGTAGTTTTACTTTTACAAATAGCAATGGTTAGTAACCTCCTAATAAAATAAAATTATTGCGACAACGATTTTTTTTACTTCTGATTACATACTGGTTATTTTTGTTCAAAATAATAATTAATTAACTTCTTTTACCCATAGAAAGAATATATGGTTGTCAGATTACTTTATTGATAATATTACACTTGAAAGAGTAAAGACAGTGAAGGATTTGGGAGTAAAATTTGATTATGAATTGAAAATCACTTCTCATATTGAAGATTTATTGAGCAAATGTTTTAGAATGAGTGGTTTCTTTAAACGACAAATTGGAGACTTCACTAATGTTACTTCTATTTTTCTTTTATATAACTTCAATTTTGGAATATTGTTGTATTATTTTTTGGAACCCACATTTTGCTGATCATGTAGACCGTTTGGAGCGTATTAAAAGAAAATACGCAATTTTGTGCTCTTTAAACTGAACATTAATAAAGATGATTATGAGTATAGCGAAAGGTTACAACTACTTACTATTCAATCTCTAAAATGTAGGAGACACTGTTCCTATTTAAAATTTACTCATAAACTTTTTCATAACAGAATAAATTGTAGTTAAATATTATCATTATCTAATATAAGAGTGCCAAACTACCCTACCAGGTCAAATGAATTTCTCTATTTAGATCAATATCGCACTAATATTGGATTTGTTCAATTATGTTGTACGTTTATTTTAATTTCAAAAATATGATTTTTTTTTTAATTTCAAGACCATCTCGAAAACGAAGCATTATACTAGCTATGGTTAGATGAACTTATTTTTTTTTAGAATAACGTCTTCTCTCAACTTTTAAAGTTTGACTATAAAAACTTGATAGCTCAGTAAAAGTTTATAATGCTTCTAAGTTCATTAGCTAAATTATTTCGTTGGTATTTATTTATCCCATCTCAAAGCTATTGTTTTCATGGTTATTTTTAGTTACATTACTGTCGATGAAGAGGGATTGAACGCATTTACTGAAATGTAATTATAAACGTCAAAGAAATATAGACGGGTTATTAGTCAGTTAATACGCTTAAGCCAAATAGCAGGATTATTAGCCCGATTTTAATTAGCCATGTCTAATTACTGGGTTAAGTTTGGATTCAAATTCCTTGGAGTTCAGCAGTTACAACGACACGAAATAGTCCACAATTAAACTGAAATGTTTTGTGCTTAATTTGGCATTTTTATCTGCAATACATGAGTCTTAGGAAAGAAGACAGAGATAGAAAAAAATAAGAGAAAAGACATGAAGATGTTAAAATTCAGTTAACCAATTCCTATTGTCCTTAAATATTGTCTCTAAAACAGATCTGTGAGAAACCACTGTGGCAGCTTAGCAGTTTATGACTTTAATAAAATTATATTTAAATTAAAATTTAAAGTGGTGCAAAACACACTTTTTTTCTGATAATCCAAGAAATCGCCCCCTGAATAGGTATACGTCTGATAACATAAAAAGTACACATTTTTCTGCTGATAAACTAATCTCAATTTCATTAATCTTTGTTTAAATCCAACTTATCTTTATGTTTACGGACGAAAGAAAAAGAAAAATAACTACACTAAATAAACGATTTTCTTACCGTCATCCAATAACTTTAATGAAAGACCCAGTAAATACTCGTACATTAAATATGAACCTCCATTATTCTTTGTTTGCCAATTCGGACGCCACAAATTCTATCTCCTGAGAATCTGTAGTTGATTACGACGAACGTACCATCAGATCATTGATAAATAATGTGTTTTCGTTCAGAAACAAACTGAATGGCATGGAATTTGCATTTATCTAATTTGTAGTCCACTAAATTATTACAAAAAGAAATTTTGGAACTGAATGCTACTAACGGCATTGTTTTGATATGGTCGTAGTTCATTAAAAAATAAATTCAAATATTTTAATTTATTAAAATATTTTAATAAACATTACTACATTGAGTGAAAGAAGTTCTTAAGTAATTTTTCTTTCTTTGTTTTAGATATTTGGTCATATTGTAAATTAAAAAATTAAAAAATAGTAATTTTGAATTTCACAATGAGAATAGGAGGGACCGCTATAAAACCACTTTTCACAATATACGTCGACGTTTGGAAAGACTCTCTTTTCGTTTTTACTAAACTTTTTTACTATTTGACATTTTTTTTATCTTAAAAATTACTGAAGATACAGATATGGAGAGCTTTTAATGATGGGCTAAGGGTATTCTACAAGCTCTATGGCAAACTTTCACAGATGGTATATACCTAGCTGGGTTAATTTCAAACACTTCTTATATGAAAATAGGTCCGATTAGTTTTTGACTAGAAATTACAAGTATTTTAAAAAATATAATTTCATATTTCAATCATGGATAAATAAAAATGATGGCTGATATAACAATAATTTTTATTACTGTCATTTTGTTTATTCATTTGTCACTTAGCGTTAAAGTGCTAAATACAAGATACATTTATTTACAACTGAAGAGAATACCGACGAAGATATCCTCTCTTGTTTGCAAATAACTTGATAACAAAAAAAAGATATCGATCCCTTTTTAGCGTCAAAATGTAGCTAATTTTTATGTCCTTCAAACTAACCAATAAAAAGTTTTATCCTTCCATTTCACTTTTTTAAGAAAACGTGAAACAACCTAAACTTGGATAAACAGCGCAAATAAATAACTAAATAGGCTATACCATTTAAACATCACATTCGTTAGAAATTTCAAACTTGTGCCAATTTTTTGTGCTGAACTCATTTATGTAAAGAAAATTGTAGTTAAAATTTTTGAGAAAAATCGATAAAACGGCATCCTTTTGAAATAACGCCATCTATAGGTTTCCATATTGAGGTAAATGACATTACGCATTCACCACGAGATAAAGCATGAAAAGACCTTTCCAACGAGGTTAACACTGTGGGGTTTTGATGAGCAAATCCTTAAAAAAATGCATTTTTCTGATCAGATATTAGCGGCTTCCGCCACCCTTTCTGTTGAGAGATAGAACAAAATGTCAGTAACAAAAGTTACACGCCGGCTAGCCATATCTGTATTATTGAATATACCTGAATAGGAAACATATTCGAGAAAAATTCAACTTTATGTTTTGGTATGTAGACTGCGCCCCCTAACGACTGAGCTACGAACTTGAAAACTATTTCCAGTGATTTCTCTTGGTCGATTTATTCAATATTTTTTCCCGAAGCTCTAGGGCCTATAATTTTCCTGATATCGTACTTCGCCGACCTTAGTGGGGCACCCTGTATGCACATTTGCCAAATATATCTAATGGCAAACGTTGTACATATTTGGTTTTGGTGTACACATTCCTCAGTAAAAGCTCAATACGTAGAAATACACATTTCACTACATAGAAATAAAACTATTTCTGGTGAGGATAGAAGTACAGTGGTAAGTGGAAGACGAAGTCAACAATACATTTATGAAATCATGTCAATTTATTTTATACTTCTAAAAAAATGCTTAATTTCCTTAATGTTAGGCAAATCACATTTCGGTAAAATAAAACATTATTGAAACAATAAGATTAAGATTATATTAAAACACAACATTTTGTTTCACCGGCTGTAACTGATGTAATTTTTCAGGAGGTTCTATTCAACCAATCAGCGATCGTATTATCTCGAGCGTAGACGTAACGGTTTGTCATTCTTCATTGTAAACGAATCATTAATATTGGCAAGATTTAGGAATTTTCCGACACCAGTACCAACCCTGTAATGTCAGTTGCCTAAGCTCGGCGGTTACGTAGCTTATAAATATTTATGAAAACTCTGTACTTAGGTATTTAGGGTTCACACTGTATTATAACGACCGATAGATAGCATTTAAAGCTGTCAAAAAAACTTTTTATTGTTGTGGTTTGAATATTTACCGCTTTAATTCAAAAGTCATTTTGCAGTGTTATTTATTTGCACTGATCTATTGTTTAGGCATAAATATTATTCAATGTATCCATTTTATCGAGTTTAATTCTAATAATAAATCCAGGGCAATAAATACAAAGGGCAATCAAATGCTTCGTTAATATTATGACGAATGTGATAGTGTCGATTTAAATTAAATGAGAAACTATATTTGTTTTACTGACTTATGAAATTTTCCTATATATTAGGATTTTGCAATATACCGTCATTTTTCGTATGGAGCAGATGCAGATATAAATTTTATTTAAATTTCATTTCACAATTTTGGCCCAAAAATGTACAAATTTTTTTGTATAAAATGATCTACTTATTTTACATTGGTATTATCATATGAAATCAATATTTTAAGGGCTAAATTTAATTTTCTATGTAATTAAGTAATTTCTTGTATATGTTAATATCCTGTTCCCCAAAATTACAAAAAAAATAAGTATTTAACCGTAATTATTTCAAGAGTTTTTTAAAGTTGGACGTAAATATGCATTATACTATAAAGTTGTTTATATTCATGTTAATATCTACTTACCTCTATGCCTATTTGTTTGCTTGTCAAACATGAGCATCGCGTCCTCTATCTGCAAAAAAAGAAAAGCTTTATTTTTCTATACTTATCCACTAGAATTTAAATTACTATTTTTATTTATAAGACGAAAAGGAGAAAGTAACTATTTCTCGTAAATTTAAATCTGTTAACTATTAGTACAAATAAGAATAGAATTTTTGGATTTGATTTTCCTTTAGATGTTTTAGTTTAACTATAGAAGCAATCGAGTATTAAGGAATTCTGCTCATTGTTTGAATTGTGCAATCTGGTTAAAAAATAAAATGCAAATGATATAATTTACAGAATTAATTTCACTACTTTTTTTCGTAAACGTTTTTTAACGAAGATCATTCTGTCAAATAGCCTCATGGTGTGTTTAAATTCATAAATGTGTTCAAAGCCGCCCCAGTCATTATTTATAATTTTACAAAAAAACTGTAAAAACTTCTGCAATTCATTGTAAACGTTGGAGAATGATTTTTTTGTCTAAAGAAATGTGAAATTTTGTGTAATATATTATTATTCAATTCTGTACAAAACTAAATGTAAGTAATTACTAAATTTGTAAAAAAAATTTACATTATGTTAGTCATACAAAAAACTTACTCCAAAAGAAATTACTTTTATGATCAATTTGGAATATCACTATGTGCAATTAATAGCAAAAGCAATAGCAAAGTACCTAGCAAATAATCTATCGATCTTTATTTTATTTTAAAGATTAATTCCAATAAATACAAAAAAAATGTTCCGTAAAGATCTTTACAAATTATATCAAAGAATGGTCTTTGATACCAACAACCTAGGTACGCACAAAGTATTCAGCTTTAGATAAGATAGTAAATTAACGATATTGCGAAAACAACTATTCTACGTACTACATGCCCTGATTAGCATTGAATTATACCAGCAATATCTAGAACGCAACTTATACTATACTTTATACTAAGCTGCACCCCTGAGAAGTTATAGGCCTTGAAAGTGGGGTTTCAAATTTCGAAAAAAATCAATATCTCAGTTATACTTGAACTTGAAAAAAAAAACAAAGCTACAGTGTGAGTGTACCAAGAGCATTAATCGACAGTAAGGGTTGATAAGGGATCATGCACCATTAACATGTGATGTGACAGATTTTTTATCCCGTTGGCGGACTAAAAAAAAATATTTCCTACTTTATTTTATGGGGAATTTAATTCTAAAACTTTTCTTACTCTTGTTAGTCTAAAAAAAAACTTTGTCGTTTTCAATAAAAACACGAATAACTAATATGTTGTAGCTGTGTTATTTAAAATCATCGAAAATTCAAAAGTTGGCTATGAATTTAATTAAACGAATAGGAATGAAAAAAGTTGGAATAAGAATATCTTAATATAAAAGCAAACAACTGAAATAACAGAAATAACATACAATTTGCACTGATGTTATACAAATTGTTCGAATTGATCATCGTTTTCTCTCAGGTATAAATTTATTCTTCGTCGAAAAATGTCTAGTCTAGTCTATCCAATAACTGTTGACTGTTTCTAGTGAATTTGCATTTATCCATAATGCGATTCCACAATTCTGCTCGAGACGCAATTGACGAGGAATAGACAAATAAAATGGATTGGGAGAGGAAATAATTGCCCACAATGGCCTCCACGAGCACCAAACCTCAACAAATGTGACTTCATTCTTTGGGGAACGTTAAAAAAATTTGTTTATTCCTCGCTAGTTGCGTCTCGAGCAGAATTGATTGTGAAATCGCATTTCGGATAAAAGCAGTTATTGGATAGAGTAGATTTCAATTTTCGACGAAGAATAAATTTATGCCTTGAGAAAAAACGATGACCATTTTGAACAATTTCTATAACTTGTTTAAGTTTTTCTATTAAATTATTCATATTCCAACTTTTTTTCTGATTGTCAAGTTTGACGTTTAAATTCATAGCCAACTTTTGAATTTTTGATGATGAACAGTTACAATACCAATTTATTAGTTGTTCCGCCAACGGGTTAAAAAAATCTGTCACATTTTAATGGTACATCATCATTTTTCGACTCTTTAAAATCTTGAACTCTACTTGTCGATTAATACTCTTGGTACACTCACACGGTGTACCAAATTTGGTTTTTCTAAGTTCAAGTATAACCGAGACTTTTTTGACACCCCACTTTCAAGGTCTATAACTTCTCAGGGGTGCAGCATAGTATAAAGGTAGGTTGCGTTAAATCATCATATTTTGCGTTCCCCTACATGCCCCTGGTCTGTGTCGGTTCTTATGCGAAACACCCTGTATATTTAAATGATATTACATTGATTCATTAAACAATGCAACCTTACAAATAGATATAGCCACGATAGATAAATCTTAGCAATTTCTACATTTTGGGGATTGTTTGTGTTTTTAATTAATATTATTTAGATATGTATATCATTTTTATTATATATTTTAGATCATTATTTCAATGTTAGTCGGGGCATGTTAACTAATAATATTGTTTTCCATAATATCATCAGTTAAGAATCTTGTCTACGAGGTTAAATATATTTGTTATAGATTTTTGGTATCAAAGAACAATATTTGACTTCATTTGATATGATTTTTTTGAAATTTATTTGGATTCACTGAAATATTTAGCATTTAAGATAAAGTAAATGTACAACAGTTAATAATAAAACATATATCTAAAAAAACAGATATTTCATGCCAAAATAAAATGATGAAATTGGGTTATCAATCACATAAGGCTTAAAAAAGAAAAATATATTCAATGTTCAAAGAAAATTAAAAGTAGTGATATTTTCGGCAACACAACAAAAATTATAGTTCAATATGATTTTAAATTATATTACTATAGGTTTCTTAGAATGTGTCTACTAATTAAAATGTCAATAAGCCTAAGGAAATATGTAACATTAAAATTACTACCTAAACTTCTTGCAAATGTCTTAACACTAAAAAAACATCAATCGTAAAATCAAAAAGCTTATAGAATTGCATGTAGGTATATTTCTCAAATAACTTTTATATTAATCCATGTAGGTAGACTTTGA
This sequence comes from Anoplophora glabripennis, assembly GCF_000390285.2. Taxonomy (NCBI): domain Eukaryota; kingdom Metazoa; phylum Arthropoda; class Insecta; order Coleoptera; family Cerambycidae; genus Anoplophora; species Anoplophora glabripennis. The sequence continues at coordinate 353,877 of NW_019416479.1, read as the reverse complement.
TTTACATAATTTTCAATCTACTCTGTTGGTTCATAATTTGTATTTATACTGATTTATAAATAACGTACTTTTAATGTTAGTGCGAAAGCACCAATAAATCGACATACCGAATACTTTATACTTAATCGCAGGACATAAATTTGTGCCAAAGCATGAAACTGTGACAAAATTTTGGCTGATATATGTAACATATTTAGAACAGGTTAAATATTTTATGTTTATCCAGAATAAGCTGTTCCATAACATCGATACGGGCTGTGATTGATTTTTTCCATTAAATCCCACGTACCCGAAATTGCTCACCTATGAAATTAATGCAGGCAGATGTGACATATTCAGTGTAACCGCTAGATATATATTATTTATGCATCGCCTAGCCTATTACAATATTCCTAATTAATTAATATCACAAAAAGTCACTACACGTTCGGATAATTTATTGTGATGGGTTAATTATATAATCAAGTTTAATTATACTAACAAAATTCGATTACTACGCCAAATACCAAAATTAATTATTTGCTATTTAACTCATTTATTACACGAGGGTACGGGCAGCTGCGGCAACGTAAAAAAACGGTTATATATCTATTTAAAAGCTAGCAGGCAGATAAAACTATGCATTATTAAATTATATAACAAATAAATAATCCGGCTGTATTTGAAACAATTTTTGCTGGTAGTACAGGCGGTATCTGTTTCGGGTTGGGTAAAACGCATATGATCGGAGATTTTTGCTTTATCGGCTTCTAAATAACATCAGAAATGATAATTTTTCTATACAAATAAAAAAAACGTGGGCTTTATTGTTATTGCAATAAAGTATAAAAAATTGGCAAAAAATTTTTTTTTTTCTTGGATTTCTCGTCGACAACTTAGCAACTATTCATTTTAGACAAAAATGGAAGAGGATAAAAATTTTTATAATTAAATTTTGAACAAGATAGAGTTAGTTGCAATTATTCGAAAATATAATAATTGTTATTGCAAAAATAGGAAAAATCATTTAAAAAATTGCAAAAAATGCTAGTTTATTTGTCAATTTTTTTCAGACACTTGAATAATACCTAGGATCTTCATACTTTTCCCAATTAAACTTCATAGTGCATAGAATCATCACACCAAATTTAATCCAATTCGGTTCAATAGTTTTTACATAATAATTGTTTATTTTTTTTAAATTAAATAATTTTCAACATCAAATTTCTAAAAATCTAAAGCCTTTGAATACTTGAAAATTTCATCGCAAAAAGAAGAGCTCTTAAGCTTTAAAATGCTTTTTGAAAAATTCAAATTTAAACATTTTCGCAATTTTCTCGCTTACAAACAATTGCAATAATGTTTTTTTAATTTTTTTTATTTTAAAATATGGTTTGAAAGTACTCGGAAAAACGAGTATTTAAAAAAACTGATGATCTGCCCATTATTTTCGGGGTTATAGCCCGTTAAAGTTAACCCTTATTTGCAGCAAAACTATAAGGGTATAAGGGCTGTTTTTTGAACTAATAGGTTTGTCATTCAGAGTACTTTCCAGATATAAATTTTGAGGCAATTGAACAATTGTCAAATTGGTCTAAAACTGGTAAAACAACTGAAATAAAAATATAAATCAACAAAAATCAATTAGAATCTAAATTGTGATTTAAAATTATGTACAATGTTTATTGTGGGAAATTTACAAATAGATAATTACATTAAAAGTAAATGAACATTGCAGCAGAAACAACTGCATATTCCTGTTTAAAGATGACATAATTGAACAATACAATTCAACCATTTTAGACTATTCATGCGTATATGTTAATCATTTGACAGAAAGGAGGTCTGTTATAGATGTTATGAATCTGTTCCATGGTTTTTAATATAGAACAAACCATTATTTCTCTCATAGTTATAAATTTAATCTTTGTGCCAGTAATTTCCTCGAGAGTAATTTAATTTTCTTTATTTAATATTATTTATTTTGAAAATTACTACTGAATTAACTTTTTAAAATAATCATCATGTCAGGCTGATGAGATAAATTTTTGACTGAAAATTTTTTTAAGTAATTTCAAAGGGCAATAAATAATTTATGTGGTACCTATAAACGAATTATCGCTAAAAATATTTTCCATAAAGCAAACCGCAGTTGTATTTGTGTGACCTGAAAGTTCAAAGCAATTTTCTTTCGATTACAGCTATTATGTGGTAGAAGTATATGTGATTCAACTGAGCAAACACTCTCGGAGAATAGAAAGTTAGAAGAGGGTGGAGGGCAGAAAAGTGTTAAGAAGTAAGAATTTCTAAAGTTTCTCCCGTGAATTACCTGCCACTGGCGTACATTCAGGCAATTTATCAGAAGGTTCGCTCATTCGGATCGGCCCGGCCTAATGCGGAGCCCACAATGGTGGCCGCCCGACTGGAAAATGGATTCTGCTAGCCAGCATGCATAGATACCACGGAATATAATCGCTGACAAATTATACTATTTAAGCATTCCTTCTAAAGTGATATGAAATTTTCACGCATTGCCAAGTCAGAATTAACTTTTTAACTCTAGAATCCGGGTGTTCATTCTCTGTTAATATAAGCGGATCTGAATGCACACTATTCTGTGTAAATTTTAAACCAAATTAATTTCTATGACGTACTGTCGCTTTTCTATGTCAACTGTATAATACGCCAGGTAGAGTATCATTTTAATATTACGTCATTTCATATCCACAATGTGCACTATGTACTATTAGTATTGTACTAGAACATACAACAACTTTTAAATTAGTAGAATAAATAGAAAATTATGTTTAAATTAGAATGAACATAGGTACAGAAAAATAGTCAACTATAATGGAAAACTGAAAAAGAGTGAAACGTGAAGCGGCGGAAACCTAATTCACAAAATTAAATATATAGAAATTCAAATAAAAAGTGTGAGAGATGTCATAAATATAAAAAAATCTATTGCTTTGTATAAAAAAGGATAACTATTGAATATGCTTATACAAAAATGAGTAATAGCATAGAAACACTATTTGTCAATGCAGAATATAAGTTTCAATTTGATCCGAACAAGAAATTTGAACAAATGTCATGAATTATCAGAAATTACCAATATTTCTAATATAGCATATAAACAACCATGAATTTCGTATCAAAATCTAATCAAACTAGTTATATAGGGTGAGTCGGGCGAATCGCATCAAATTTTATGAATGGACTCTATACCTGAAACTAATAAAAAAAATACTTATATGTTGTTATGCGATTTTCATTTATTTTCAAACTAAGAGTCACCGAACCAGAGATTTTGCATTAACTTTAATGTAAAATAAGCATAAATCCCTCCGTGCAAGGGACCCTACAAAATCATCGCAGACAGCAAAAAAAAACTGCGACATCGCTGTCATCAATCGTAAGTTAAGTTAGATAGTGACAGGGGGTCACGGTAAAACCATAAATCGGACTGTTATCTCAGTATCAAACCATCATTTTGTAATTTTTTTTTATAAAAAACAGCAATACGAAGCCTTCCCAGGAGTCTCACTAGCCGTGGCTTCTAAAAAATCCAGTATGAAACGAAGGCGTAGACATGGCGCCCAACTAAGGAGCCTCGAGTGGCATCGATATGGAAAACAGATATCCACTCCCAATCCAAAGGCATTCAGAAAGGGATAGCGAGTTGTTTTTTGGACCGGCACAACGCTCCACTCCAAGGCAGGAACCACCCACAGCGGAACAACTTTCATTGGTGCGTTTACGGCAGGATTATGCAACGTGCTACAGCCGTAAACAAGGCCGACACCCCGCCACACTTATAGCGGTGGAATAACGGAGTGTCCGGCAACGTTCTTCGCGCTTTGATGCGTGCGCGTAGTTGCTGGAGATTGGATCAACACCTGCCCCAAGCACTATCCGTACTCAGGACAAGACAGCAACATCAGCGACCAGAACGAGCTGCTATCCAAGCTCGCTAACAAGATTCCCAAGCCAGGTTCTACTAACCAGACGCCTAACCGCCCACCGAATTCCAAGTCGGCGCACGAGTCATACTGAGGTCTCATCCGACGAATCGAGAAGCTTTCGCCCCGGTCTGGACTGATCCCGGTACTACGACATTTGGGAAACGTTACCTATGACACGGCGACACGGCGCTCGAACTCAACTCCACCACATAGACGACCTCCATCCCCAGGGCAACGATGACGTGACGACGAGCCACCTCCACCAACCACAACCCACAATCCCCACAACCAGGCCAATCAGCCACAAGAGAGCAACTATGTCAAGGTGATATACCGCTCTCGGTCGAGTCACCACAGCCAGGTCCAAGCCGCAGACAGCTTAAGCCACTAAGGCAGAGCGACCGTCAACTCTCTTGCAGCAGCCAAAGCCGAGCCAACAGCGAGCCCAGAGACCAGAGACCCAGGCCACAACATGGCCCTGGTAACAAACCTAAACAAGACCACCGACACTACGCCAGATCAGCAGCCCAGAGATAACAAGGCCAGAGAGGACCACCGTTCCCGAGCCGCTTTCCCAACCAACCTAGAGCCCATGCCAGAGCAGCGAGTCGACAACAGAGAGCCATCAAATCAGGACGATTTACGCTCTAGTCGCCGTGCCAGCTGCCTAAGTTCAGCCAAAAAATCACGAATCCAGTCCCAGAGCAGCCACAATCCGGAGCAGAACGCCCGATCCAGCTGTCCAGTTAACGAGTCAGACGCCAGCAGCAGTCCCAGCAGCCCGAGCAGCGACATCAACCGCGGACTCGAGTGCGGGAAATGTCGCGAGTGTGAAAATCGAACGAACCAAGTGACAAATACCCGCGAGTGAAAGTGACATATATTCCCCAGAGACTGCATATTACATTACATTCCTTTGTTCCAAATAAAACTAGACCTAACAGTCAGTAAAGTCGATTCGCACGAAGGAGGGAGGTGTCACCGAACTAGAAATTTTGCATTTAATTTAATGTAAAATAAGCACAAATCCCTCCGTGCAGAGACCCTACAAAATCATCGCAGACAGCGAAAAAACGGCGACATCGCTATCATCAGTAGTCAGTTAAGTTAGATAGTGACAGACACATACGAAATACGAATCGCCTACTGACTCTCGGACCACGGTAAAACCATAAATCAGACTATTACTTCAGTATCAAACCATCTTCGAAAGAAGCAATACAAAGTTCTACGCCTTCCCAGAAGTCTCACTAGCCGCGGCTTCGAAAAAAATTACGCAACAAAAATCCAGTAGGAAACGGAGGCGTAGACAGTACATTCCAATAATAGAAATAATTTATTGATATTCTATTAATCACAGCGTTCTTTGATTAAATGTTCAATAATTCCATCATTGACCCCTAAGCACTTTCTGTTTCGTCTGCAAAGGGCGTCTGTACTTCTCTTGAGTGCTGTATGTCCTTCCTTAAGGAGCTGTAGTATTGATGGTACGTCGAATTAGTGCCTCCCCAGTGTTCACTCTAACTGAACACTTCATTTTTGAACCAGCCCAGCCTCATAAACAGTAATTTAACGCTGTGAGGTCTTTGGATCTTGAAGGCCAACTAATAGGACCACAGCGGCCAATCCAACGCCCCGCAAACCTCTCGTTGAAATGTAGTTTGACGAGCAGGATGGATGGATGTGCAGGAGCTCCATCGCGCTGCTAGTACATTTGTATTATCATGTTTATAGGAACATCCTCTAATAGTACTGGTAATTTATTTTGTAAAAAATTTAAGCAGTGGTCTCCTGCGAGTTTGCTCCAAAATGAAAAGAGCAATTAATTAACTGTCGGTCATACCACACCACACGTTTACCGAAAACCTATGCTAAAAGTTACTTTCGAGTGATATTAGGATTTTCGTCTGACCATATGCCATACATGAGAGTTCCGAGTATGCAATCTCGGGTGAATGTTGGTTGGAAAGTATGCAAGATACAAGATGATTATTATTGATCGATGGACAAAACTCGTTAAGCTTAGCATAATCTTCCAGTTGTAGATGTTGTATTCTCTGTACATGGTACGGATATAAGCCATGCTCGTGGAGGGTTTTTATTACTTTTTTTTGTGGAATGTCCAATAGACTTATCTAGTAGTAACGTCACATACGCCAAATAATAGGCAACCCCATAGTTGTCATGAAGAATTTCTCAATATTTTTACAAGATTCATTTTCGACCTTATGTACTTTGGACATAAGGACAATGGCTTCTTTGTCATGACCTTAAATATTTAAGAAGTTTCAGACCCCAAGTGACAAACTAAAAGAATTATAGAATTTATATATTTAAATTTATAGAACAATATTGAATTTTATAGTAATTAATAAATTAAAATTATATCAATGTTACTGAGCATGCGCATTAAAGATAATTTAATGTAAGCGAAGTAGCCTCACAACAGGATATCATTCAAGAAATATTTGGTTGTGGTTAAGAGTACCTCTATAATAAACCACTTGAAGAAAAAAACACTCGATAAAGACACTGACACAGTACAACATCAAGAAAAACAATAAAAATGCTTAGTATAACTAGAAAATGCCAAGATTAAACAAAATAAGAAAAAATACGATAATGATGACAGGCCATAACATTGCAACAAGATCTCACTTGCGTATGAGGCTATTCTTTCCGAACATGAGCATTAGGACTAACACAGCTAATCTTATTTTTATTTTATTTAAAATGAATATTCTTTTATATCGTTTCTTGTAAGTTTTAAGCACATCTATTTTACGAAACACATGTTGGCTGTTCTTAAATACTTCTACATCCTTGTAAAAATAAATTAATTCGAAGTAGTTGTTCATTTTTATAGTACACAAGTGTCAGATTCGGTCTGTACAATTTCAACTATGGCAATTTGTTGCGGGTTGCCCCAATATGTGACGTCTCACTAAAAGAGTCTATTGAGTAGCAATTCCCCGTGAGCTGGTAGTTGATCGTCTTCTACTACACCCAGAATATTTTCTACAACTAAACCGTGTAGATGAGCTTGTTTACATGTTATACTTGCACTGGGAAGGTTTCTGGTTTTGCACAGTTTGTTGGAAACTGATAAATACATTTTTATCGGGACATCTGTGATACGGACACCGTTGACTATAATCTTCATCAGCGGCATTAGCATTCCCATTACAAAAACTATAAACAAACATGATATTTGCATACTCTAACTCTAAATTTGAATACGTTCTTGGCATTTTCTACCACTTTGGTCGTATAAACGTCTAATCAAATGTTAAACTATTGCAACATAAAATAACACTGACTTTTGAACTTGGGGTATGACATAGGTACTCTGATTTCAAATTTGTAATTACGTTATAACTTGAAAACAAATGAAAATCGCATAACAACATTTGAGCTTTTTCTTATTATTTTGAAGTGTAAAATCCATTTCTGGAATCTGGTGCAGTTCTCCCGTCTCATCTTGTATATCAAAACAAACGCTTGAAAAGTGCGTATAAAAGAAACTAACTTCAGATTTAAAAACAGATCAAGTATAGTGGGATAATTTCCCAAAGATACGTACAGTATGGCAGAAAAATTTTGACAATCATTTGCTTAGTACAAATCTATTTAAGAAATATGATAATTTAGTCCGTATAAAAATATGTTGCATCGATCTGAAACATGTAGACTCAGAAAAAATAAAATTGTTAGAAATGATATTAAAATTTATAAGTGAGGCTATATAAAAATCTAAATATAAAAAAAATGTGAAAAAGGCAAAAAGAAGAGATCCAGAGAACACAAACGCAACCTAGATGGCAACGATTAGAAGCAAAAAGAACTCCAGAAGAAAAAACATGGGTAAGATGAGAATATATATTTTTTAAAAAGAAAGAACAGGGCAAATATCGGCTGGGTAAAAATTCACATTAATCTGGTAATATTCAACATTTTTGACACCAACATTTCAAAATGTCATTTTTTTAAGTTTTGTGTTTTTTGTATATAATTTTGTTCTATTCAACCACTTGAATTATAGCACCTACTCAATTACCATTAAACCATTTTTATATTTGTAAAATAATATATAAACAAAGTTACACATTTTATTTTGCATTTGCAATTGTGTTAATAGAGCATTTAAAGTTTATTACACATTCGCTTTTGATTTAAAAGTCCAAATGCAATATAAAATAATCTATTCCACGAATTTATAGCCATATTGTGTGTACAATATGAAAACAACAGGAATTACGACAAAAACGAATTACATTATCTGTAGTGTTTCAAAGACCACTGTAATGAATTTAGCAATTCCAACGCTTTATTTCATAATCAATGCCGATATTTATCACAATTCAAAATATTATACTGCTGTTTGTAACGGACAATAAAGCTATTTTACGCGAAATGTAAATATGCAAAATAATACTTATCTACTTCCAAATTTACTTTAATATTGTAATTATTAAAACGGTTATCAACATTTTTAAAAAATAAGGTTTTGCAATAAAACAAATAATAAAAAAATACAAACTTATTTACCTAGTGCAGTGTAATCAAATTCGTAGGAACAGTGAACTATAACTAGGAACTACAACTATATATTGCTAAATTTAGAAAGTTATGATCTACAAGAATTTAGATGAAAATTATAAGTTCTATTGAAAAAAAAATATAAAGCCATCACAAAGAATTGAAGGTGAAACAAATGGGAGTACATGAAAAACTGTCCTTTTAAAATAAAAGACTAAGTTATAAATGAAAATTGTAAAATTCTAAAATACTGTAATATATTAGGACATCAGCTAAATTCTCTCATTTCTATTTTAAAGATATTAAGCTAATTCAAACAAGTTCAACATTTTTTTTTAAACTCTGTCAAATGAATCCTAACAATGTTCTTCGTACCAGAAATCTAGTTATGCATTATACAGTGCGTGCCAGAAGTAACGCAAAAAATTCGTATTTTACTTTGTGTTGAGTTTTCACAAAAACGTTAAAACACGTCAATTAGTAAATAGGAATTGTCGTTTTGTCACGCTGGTTAAACCTTTTTTGCGCTGTGTTTCATAAATCTATGACGTCATCGACATTTTTTTTAAATAGCACTACCTACTTTTTTAAGCATAAATGGTTAGCGCCCTTTTTGGGAAATGCGTCGATATAGGGTTTGGCCTACTTTACTTTAACAGGTACGAATAAAAGCCAACGACTGGAATGGACATGGTTTGAATTAATAACAAAAGTAGGTATCACAAACTTATGCGCGAACAGTGCTATAGCAAAAAATGTGTTTTGGTTGATTGTAGGTACATACAGGTAGGTAGCAAAGGCAATAGTGCCTCATATCATTGTGACAGTTACAAATACCATAACTTTACATTACGATGGTGTTGTGTTTAAATGAGAAACAAAGAATTGAAATCCTAATTATGGTTGGATACGGAGATATGATCCGTAGTTATGATGAAGTATGGCAATTATTCAACGCCAAGTATCCAGAACAACCAATACCTCCATCTACAGTATGCAGATTAGTACGCAATTTTGAAGACGCTGGACATGCTAGAGATCTGTCTAGATCTGGAAGTCCAACGACAGTGACGGAAAATGATAGGCAAAATGTTATGTTTAGCTGTTACTGAAAATCCACACACTGCTGTTCGTCGTATCGCCGAAAACGCCAACATATCAATACATAAAAACGTATCTACAATGAATCAAAACGCAAAACATCCACAAATTTCCATTTTTTGCTGTGGCACAGTTCTGGCATCAGTTTATGATACCTACTTTTGTTGTTATTTTAAACCATGTTCATTCCAATAGTTGGCTTTTTTCGCACCTGTCAAAGTAAAGTAGATCAAACCCTATATCGACGCATTTCCCTTCAAAAAGGCTATCTATTTATGCTTAAAAAATTAGGTAGTGCTATTTAAAAAAATGTCGATGACGTCATAGGTTTATAAAACATAGCGCAAAAAAGGTTTAAGCAACGTGACAAAATGGACAAAATGACAATTCCTATTTACTAATTGACGTGTTTTAGCGTTTTTGTGAAAACGCAACACATAATAATATACGAATTTTTTGCGTTACTTCTGGGACACACTGTATATCTAACCCAACACACAATATTATTAAATGTTGATATTACAGGAAAGTACTTAATATATTTATAATAAAGTAAAACTACGAGACTAATAATATAATATGTATATATCGGTTGGGTTGACCCAAAATTCACGTAAGATTTGAATTTCGCACCATTTGTGCGGTAAAGTGTTGCCAATGCAAAAGAAAGACAGTGTGACGCATTTTCAATGTTGAGCAATATTTTAAATATAATGAAGGTTTGACAGCTACAGTTCTGATCTTCGTACAAAATATAGCCGGAATAGTGATTTAACTTCATCAACTATGAAGAGATTCAACCAGTTCAACACAAAACATCGAAGCAGAGGGTTGCTGGGAGTCCAGGAACATCAAATCGGCACCGTGGTCAAGAATTTGATATTTTGAGAAGTCCTCTACAGCGTATTCTCATGAAAAAATTGCATCTTCACACTTATAAAGTTCAATTGACTCAAAAACTGAAGCCTACTTACCACACAAAGCGAAGAGAATACGTTGAATAGATTATGGAACAAGTGGATGCTGATTTTTTGAACAAAATCAACTATCGATTAGGCTTATTTTCATCTTGATGGCTTCGTTAATCGACAAAATTGTCGCATTTGTGGTTCAGAAAATCCACGAGTAATTGTTGAGAAACAAATCCACAACCTGTCACTGTTTGGTGCGAATTTTGGTCTGGAGGTGTCATAGGAACATTCTTTGAAAACGCGGCTGGTCAGGCAGTTATTGGTGCTCACTATCGCGTCATGTTAATCCAGTTTTTGTGCCTAAATTGCAAGATATGTATGTATCTAGATGATATGTGGTTTCAACAAGACGGCGCCACATGCCATATAGCCCGATAAATAGTTCAGTTACTGCATGATTCATTTCCTGGTCATGTAATTTCCCGTTTTGGTGATCAGAATTATCCGTCCATATATGCGATTTAACGCCGCTGGACTTTTTTCTTGGAGTTTTTTTGAAGTCTACGGTTTATGCCAACGAGCCCATGACCACCCAGGGCTTCAAGGAGGAAATTGAGCGCTGAATAAACAAAATTCAGCATTTATACCAAATGGTCATGGAAAATTTCAACAAGAATGTGTGCCAGCAAAGCCGTGCAGGTCATTTATCCGATATGCTATTCCATACATAGCAATGTATACAGGGTAAGAAAGTACCGATGGTCTATCTGAAGTTACGTGAGAGCGATAAAGTAAGCCATAGAAATCCATGCGATAGAGAAGGATGGCTGTAATGAAGGCGTCTCATAGTCACCGCCCGTTTCGCCCTTCCACAAATAAAATCCACTTCTTATTTGTGGAAGGGCGAAATGGGCGGTGACTATTAGACGCCTTCACTATACCCATCTTTGTCTATCTCATGGATTTCTATGGCTTACTTTATCGCTCTCACGTAACTTCAGGTAGACCATTGGTACTTTCCTACCCTGTACTTTATGAATCAGTGAAAAATTTATAATTCTTAATTAAAAACATGTTTTCTATTAAAATTACTTCTTGCGTGAATTTTGACTCTTCATTATTTAAAAGAAAATTTAGTAAAAATAAAAATATTAGTTAGGTAGGAAAAATCAATTTACTATAATCTAGTCATATTCTATACTTTTGACACTGAAATTATTCCAAATATATAATTTCTTAAATGTGAACCAGCTGGTTATAAAAGTTAAATTTTTATATAGTTTAAAACTATTATCAGTTCAATAGTAAAAAATATTATTTAAACATTATTTCAATCACGTGATCAAGTTGTGTTCTCCCCTGGCAGTCGTGTCCTTGCCATCATGGCGACTATGTATGCAAGGTGCCTGTAGTGTATTGTGTAGTTCAGTAGGCTAGTATGAACTATATCAATAGGTAGTGTTTCTTGTTGTTGTTAGATCATATTCATAATATGTATAACATGTGCATATAGTTACAGAGTGCTGTGTTCCGTTTGCTCCTATTTAAAATGGATGCAGAAACTGTGGAAGTTAGGGTCAAACCAGTAATAATCGTCAAAAAGTCAGTTTTAGATAAGGACGTAGTGTTGCTGTTGTAGTTTCATAAAGTTATAATAAAACCCAATTTAACAATCCGCCATTTATTTTTAATAACTCATAAAAACTGTTAATAACTATGGCAGGTAGTTTTGAACGATACATTTAGGTATGTATATAATAAGTACTTAAATAATAAGTTCGGAAAATACGGTCTTAAAATTAATATTAGTGAAAACAAAATAGTTCACTTTTTGTAAACCATTGATTTATTAATATTAAAATAACTTATTTTCACTGAAAAGCATTTAGTTCACATTAAGCTAAGATATACTTCTAATAATTTTATGTCATCTACATCTTAAAATATGTAGATTAATTATAAAGAGGCGAAATGTGACATTACAGTAAAAATAAATTAACATTCAAGTAAGATATATTACAAAACTATGAACTTATTATTGGTTACCTTTCGCACTATATAAGCTAGGCAATATCCAAATCTAGTATTAGTTCATGGCAAACGATATTTATTTAGTCCAAATAAATCCTTTTCTCAGTGTATAGTATGAAAAGGTCATGAAGCTTACCAGCAATTAGGCCATGCTTGACCTTTTTTGCCTGCTAATTTACACTACTCTCCACCTTAACAATCACAAACATCTACGGGTACGACAGGAAAATTCTTTCGAATTGTCCTGCCGCGTGCGGTATTCGAACCCACTACGGTTTTGCCGCACAGCCCTGGTTCGCCTCAGTAGGCAAGTCTTGCCCGTTTTTTAGCATTAACTCCGCTTGACATAATTACACACAATTATGTATCAAAAGACAACTACAATTGTAAAAGAAATCGTTCGATTACAGGGAAATCGTCGACTAAACCGACAGCTAGACAGCTCGCGTGGCTGACTGACGGCGCCAATGGCTTGTGGACCGATTGTGACAGTTCTAATGATTACAATACATGTATTCTTTCGTTCTAAGCAAAGTGAATATACTGAACTGAATAAACAGAATGTGATTAAACTGAAAATGATTTTCTTATTCACTTCAGAAACACGGAAGAACAGTTTTTTCGAGTTCGCCGAGAATGTTTACTTTTTACTTTTTGAGGTTATACTTTGTTTCCGTTGCTTTTTTCAAATTGCAACCGTTTCAAGTGCAAGTTCCAAGTTTCAATAATTTAGAATAAAAAGACAAATTTTGGAAATATTTTTTGATAATGCATCATATTCCAGTACCAGTAGCAGCAGCATCAGCAGCAGCAGTGACGTAGATTTAAATCTGCGAAAAAAACGTAAAAAATTAAAGTTACTTTGAATTGAAGTAACTTTTTATTCTGAGGAAGATTACATTTCCGTATGAGATGCGATTCCGTATTAAAATTGTGCAAGTTACTACATTTGAAGAAAAATTATGTGGTTATGAAATTAGTAAATCAAAAGTAGTTCATATAACTATATTATTTGGCAAATAAGAATAGCTTTAGGGAAGTTGCTGATAAATTTAATATCGATGAAAGTGCTTGTCACAAATCGATATTGACAATTACAGCGGTATTAAAACATCAGCAAAAATTACATAAAACTTCCATAAAGAGAACAGTATCATATTTCCTTGATTTTTGCGATGCAGGGTGGATTACCATCTAGCTTTCTCATGATTCACGCGTAGTCTATATAACAAACTGACTTTTCGGTGTCATATAGTATAGTTCATATATAGTATAGTTATTTTTATTGCAATAATAAAATCATGTACTTATTTCCCATATATTTATCATTGTTGTGACTGGAAAAAACAATAAAACTAAAATGTCAATTTAAAAAAGTTAGGTTATAGCAAACTGATTTGATTCAAATGATTGAACAAAATTTATGTACTCGAGGGGCAAGGGGAATTCACATTTCGATCACTTTTTGAGTTGGAGTGGGGGAATTGATTGTAAACGAAAAAACAACAAACTATTACGTCAAATCACTTTATGTTACTAAATTCAGTATAATCAGAACGAAAGAATACACGTATTATTTAACAATTTCAGTATACCAGATATGTGTTTTCGTATTAATTATGTATAGATATATCATTTTTAGATTATGTTTTGGATAATTATTTTATCTAGCTGTTTGCTGGTATAATTCAAAATAGTTGTTTCTAGCAATATTAACAGTTAGGAATCATGTATGTGCTATTAGATAACTTTTGCGTACCTCAATTTCTAGTATCGGAGAACATTTGTTTAAAGTACCTTTACAATAAGGTAAGAATTCCACATACGATCACAATTGTCCTAACAAAAAATATGTTAGCGCCGCCATTTACCCATTCGTCCCAGTTTCACAACTAGAACTGAGAAGAATGTACTGGTTAGCTCCTGGAATCATATAAGAATTCAAATAAAACTTTTAATAGTTTATTTATCTGTGAAAATGTAGCATCCCTCCAAGGAGCCGTTAAGGTGCCCTTCATGGTATACATCTTCGCAAGAATATCTGCGGAATGGCCACCGTGGGAGCCCGGATCTCGGACTTGGCTGATATCAGCGAGAAAACCGCAGAACAGATCAATTACCGAGGTACGTTCGGCATAACTGACCGCCAAGCGGTGGGCATCGGCATACTTTTTTTTACAGGAAAATACAAGAAATAAGTTACCGTATTCATACTTTCAAAATGAGTGTTTCTAACTGATATCTTGATAATGGTGAAACACAGATAATGGTCAAGGCAGGGCGTAATTGCATAAATAACATAAATAACAATTATGCTGTAATAAAATATTGAATGTAATTTCACTCAAATTACACTCAAAATGTATCAATAAAGATAGAAAATCGATCAAAAATATTGTACTCGAACTTTTAAAAGGTAAGCAAATTACCCAGCTACATGGTACCCTATTTTGAATCACATTATTTGACCGGGAATGCGTTAGAATGTTGAAGCAAAACAGCTGATTTTCTGTCATCTTGATTTTTGCAGTTAGTTTCAAAATGCAGCGGATCCCAATTTTATTAACAAAGTGCTATGAACGAATGAGAGTTGCTTTTGCGGTTCTGGCATTTTAAATACGCAGGTACCATACTACTCTTTGAAAACAATATGTCACTAGAGATACGTACTACAAACTAAGTAATTAATTGAACATAATACCAAAAACTGATATTCAATAATTATAAAACATAGTGAAAACGTTAATAATCTTGAAAATACTAAATTGTAATAACCTAGCAAAAGAAATTAATTATTATCCTTATACATGTACATTAACAAATAAATAATACTTGTTAATATTTAAAATGTAAAAAATAGCTTACTCATTCATGTGTCTAGGTAAAAAGATCTGTTTATTCTTTGTCGTTCACTATTTATTAAAACGCAGTAAAAACTAAGCTAGTGACCGAATCATACGGTATTTAGCTACAAGTGTACTAAATATTAGTTTATTTAGAGTAGGTACTTATTTAATCGGTACCTATATTTGAGTGATATTAATTAACTCTGGTTCAAATATTAGGTATTGTCGCAAATTAGTAAAATTATCAGAATGCTCACAATATTAAGTGAAAATGTACTCGGCAGTTTCACCTTTTTTTGTGTTCACTCACATCAATTACTTACAGTATACACAGAAGGAAATTTCAGTAACCCAAATTATAGATTTTCTGATTTATTTGAAGAACCACATGAAAATAGAAAACACCTTACAGATGCCTTTGCTCTATTTGAATTTGGCACTAGTAAGTATATATTTAGTGTGTTGGATTGTCTTTTTGCAATAAGTGTTTCATTTTAACGAACCTATCAATATTTAGACGCCACTGAATTATGAGTAGGAACTACTCGTAGTATCTTTACACAGAGCTTAAATTAAATAGTTGGATACATTAATTTTGTTTTCCCCTTTTTAGCTTAAAACTGATTACCCCGTAAACTAATAAAGTTACGCAAATGGTCCAATCTATTATTACGAGAGGGTTGTTCCCTCGGCCTAGTCATCATAGGTGATAACTCATTTCACAGGCATTCGAATGTATAATAGCTGGGCCGGTACTGTTTCGGTGGAGAACGCCTGGATAATGACCCATTATATTGCCATGTTAGTCAATCGAAGATTAGTGTGCAGCTTGTAACCGATTCTGCTGTTGTTATTATGTGGAGAATGTAATCGTTGGTTCGTCTTTACAATAATTATAGTACAGAAATTATAGGACGAGAAAAGGGTTAAGTTAATATTGACTTTAAGCTGCTGTTTTCAAATTCCAACATTGTGAGCTCAATTTCTTTTAAGCAAATGCCGTTATTTTGAAAAAATGGCAGCAAAAACAAATTATATTATACAGGGTGGCCAAATGAAAACGAAACAGAGCCATTTTCAGGAACTGCGTCAAGATTGTAGAAAAACGCTCAGACCTGTCGATTTTAGATTAAAGGGGCTGGTATTTTTGACTCCGCCACTTTCACCCCCAAGCAAGGGTAAGCATCACCCCAAAATATTTAAATGGCATTGGGGGTTGAGTAATATTTCTTTTGAAAGCTCTTACAATTCTCTTTACAACAGACTCTAAATTTTATAATTCCGCCCAATACTTATTAAGAATTTTGATTTTAAAGTTGAAACTTATGCACAAACAATTAGTAACGGTAAAAATCTGTCAATTGAGTTAAGTACGCCAATGGTATAAATTTAGTATTTCTTGCGTTACATTGGTTTTTGGCGATTTGTTATCACTTTCTTAAAAAAAAACACAATTGTAAAAAACATAAATGAATGCTATACACACACAATGAACGTAAAATTAGTGTATTCCAAATTATTTTCTAGTATTATTTAGAAGTGTTGGTTGATAGTTTATTTAATTGTATTTTTGAAAATTAAACACTATGGTTTATTCCATTGTGGAAAAGGTACCTAGATATCATTTCGCTTTACTTTATGAACAATAAAAGTGCGAATAGAACAGCTCAGTTATTTAATGAACAACATCAAGATCGACATGTCAGGAGGAAGTATGTTCTAGAGTTAGTGAAAAATTTGAAGAGACAGGGAACGTAGCCAATAAAAACGAGAAACTGAAAAACCTATAGTTAATAAAGCTAGTGAAGTTGCAGTTTTGGGACAAGTTCATCTTGATCCTACATTAAGTAGGAGGCAGCTGGTATCTATGTCTGGGATCAATCTAACTTGCATACAAACCATTTTGAAGAAGAATAAATTCCATCAATACAAAATACATTTAGTCCAGGAACTTCATGAGCATGATTATGACCGCCGCGCGCCGTTTGCAATTTTGCGAAATAATGAGTGAGCGAGCAGGGAACGATCCACAGTTCCATTTTAACATCTGTTTTTCTTATGAATACAGTTTTCTCTTGAACGGGACGGTAAATCGTCACAATTGCCGCTATTGGTCCGATTCAAACCCAAGAGTTTTTCAGGAGGTGCATACACAGCAACCGGAAAAATTAAATGTATGAGCTCGAATTTTCGGTGACCGGCTGGTGGGTCCTTTTTTTCTACCTGATAATTTGACTGGCAAAATGTATTTGCAATTACTGGAAGAGGCTATTGACCCTGCCTTGACTGATATTATTGAAAATGTTCCAGAGTATGATGAAGATCATTTGATTTTTCAACAGGGCGGTGCTCCTCCGCATTATGCGTCAATTGTCCTTCAGTATTTGGACCGTTTTCTACGGAATTGGATTGAGAGAAGGGGCAGCATTGATCAATTTGAACATCAGTTTGAACATTTAATCCAACTAAGTGGTAAGTAAGCAACTAAACATAATTTAAATTTTAAAATGTATCGTTTTCGTAGTATTTGGCGGAATTAAAAAATTTAAAGTCTGTTGTAAAGAGAATTGTAAGAGCTTTCAAAAGAAATATTACTCAACCCCCAATGCCATTTAAATATTTTGGGGTGATGCTTACCCTTGCTTGGGGGTGAAAGTGGCGGAGTCAAAAATACCAAGCAAAGAATGTCCCCCTTTAATCTAAAATCGATGGATCTGAGCGTTTTTCTACAATCTTGACGAGTTCCTGAAAATGGTTCTGTTTCGTTTTCATTTGACCACCCTGTATAAATTCTATTAAAATTCAAATCGAATCCAAACAATTTGTGTTAGTACTGAGAAATCAATAAAACCGCCCAAAAATATTTCTAAATAAAAAATTATTTATTTATCTAATATGAAAATAATTTCTTTTCACGTGTATTTTTGTTTTAAACAAACAAATATCTAAATCTATGACTTATCATTGGGTTAATTCCTGAAAAATTATTTCATCCAGCGAATATAACGGCAGAGAGTATATGTATGCCTTATCAGAAAGGAAATCTCGTAAAAAAATAAATTTTATATAGCGTACAAAATATAAAAGGATTAATTTATTAATGATGGAGGCTACGTGAAATTCTCGCTCCATTATAAAATAATTAAGCTAATGTTGTGGTTTACGTGATTTGTTGTGGAAAATTAGAAATTAAAATCAGCAACTGAGCAAGAAAAACAGTGGAGAGCAAACCCTACTATCAGATTTCGTTAGAGATTCTCCAGGGAGCACGCCAAACAAGTTACCAACTCTTGATTATCCTTAAAAACCCTTATCCTGGGAAATCATTTCATAGTCTAGATTCTTTGTGTATATAAAAAGAACCATCAAATATTTTGCACAAAATTATATTCTGTTACCAACGTTTCGTTACGTAGGTACCGGATTGATTACAAATATAAACTTGATTAAAGGAATATAATGATGAAATAAAATACTTAGTTTACAACAAAACAACAATTTTTATTTATAAACAGAAGCTGATAAAAATATTAGTCTATAAGTAATTATAAGAAACTGAACTATAAAAAAATACAACGAATTTTTAATAATTTTATTATACAGGGTGATACAGTCATCAAGTATTCGAAGGTCTAATAAACAGAAAATCGAAAAAAAAATACTCGATCTTTTAAAAAAGAAGTAAATTACCCATTAACTCCTGTTAATTCGACAACTACACATTTTATGACAAAGCGGTCGAACGTTGAAGAAAACAGCTGATTTCATAATTCGTTTTGAATGTTGCAAATGGTTTCAAAATCAAAGTGTAACGGATCCCAATTTAACAAAGTGTTATGGACTGACGAATGAGTGTTTTTTTAGCCATATTGTCGTTTTAAATAGATAGGTNAAAACAACAATTTTTATTTATAAACAGAAGCTGATAAAAATATTAGTCTATAAGTAATTATAAGAAACTGAACTATAAAAAAATACAACGAATTTTTAATAATTTTATTATACAGGGTGATACAGTCATCAAGTATTCGAAGGTCTAATAAACAGAAAATCGAAAAAAAAAATACTCGATCTTTTAAAAAAGAAGTAACCCATTAACTCCTGTTAATTCGACACTTACACATTTTATGACAGGAAACGCGCCCGCGGTCTACAAAGCGGTCGAACGTTGAAGAAAAACAGCTGATTTCCTAATTCGTTTTGAATGTTGCAATTGGTTTCAAAATCTAAGTGTAACGGATCCCAATTTAACAAAGTGCTATGGGCTGACGAATTGCCATATTGTCGTTTTAAATAGATAGGTACCATGGTTGCATGCAACTATTTGAAAAGTAATAAGTCACTAGGTATACGTATTACAAACTGAATATAATTAATTGAACATAATACTAACAACTCATATTCGAATATAAAACACCGGAAACGTTAATAATATTAAAAATATTAAATTTTAATAACCTAACCTTAAAAAATAATTATTATCGTTATAGATTTGTTTTTATTAACAAATAAATAATATTTGTTACTATTTAAAACGAAAATAAACATCTTATTCATTCATGTGTGTTTTTCCTTTTCGTTCATTTCGCATTAAAAGTGCAGTAAAAGCTAGGTCAAGATTCACTCTCGATAAACATTTATGGGTCAGCGGTCAGGGGCAGTCCGAAAAGGGGATTAAATAATGATTTGAAATTTTTTTTCAGCCTAAATATGCATTTTAATTTTTTTTTTAATCGAGTACACGTATTCTACTCATTTTTTCCTATCTTCCCTTAAAATTAACGACATTATGACTGAATCACCCTGTATAGTTACTTTGTAATCGAAGCATGTGCCACATTTTCTACTTTTCAATACTAACGAAAGTTCGTTGCTTATCAACAATTGTAATGATTATATTTAGTTAAAGTAAGTCTTAGAACTAACCTAATTTCTGAGAATTAAAATTGAAAATACCTTTTTGCCAAAATTACACAAAATCATCATACACCGTGTCCACCTAGTGCGCGTAAGTCCAATTAATAAAAGATATAACTTAATTTTTTTTTCTACAGAGTTGCCTACTTTCCCGAGCTGCACAAATTGAAAATATATTTCCATATACAGGAGGTTCAGTTTTTCCTGGGCAGGTGCCAACTTAATTTTTTTAAACGGAAACCTATATTTTTTATGGCATTATCGAATTCTACATGCAAAATTAACGGGACTTGGTGTTATGATCCCTATTAAAATATTGATAGTTTTCGAGATAATCGACTTTTCATTTTTTTTCTTATGTTTCGTCACTTCTAGTAGTTGACATAATTATGATTGTATGACAGCTAGAAATTATTTTATTTTCAGGAACTGTAGAGAGAAGATAGCTCTTTCAAAAAACGTATCAAAAGTTGACCTGCGATATACAGGGGGCAAAAAAAATCGTGCCAAACCTGATAATTTAAAATTTGAAAAATCTCGACTTTTTCAAAGGAACGGGCACAAATCCGGTATTTTACATAAAAATGTTTTTTGTGCAAAAACTACACAACTTAGGTATAGGGAAAGCTGTTAAAAAATTGTGGGGTCTACAGAAAGGCATCTAATGAAATCATAAAACACAGGGTGTTCTATTTGAAAAAGTCGAGATTTTTCAAATTTTAAATTATCAGGTTTGGCACGACTTTTTTTGCCCCCTGTATATCGCAGGTCAACTTTTGATACGTTTTTTGAAAGAGCCATTTTCACTCTACAGTTCCTGAAAAAAAATAATTTCTAGCTGTTATACAATCATAATTATGTCGACAACTAGAAGTGACGAAATAAGAAAAAAATTAAAAGTCGATTATCTCGAAAACTATCAATATTTTAATAGGGATCATAACACAAAGTCCCGTTAATTTTTCACGTAGAATTCGATAATGCCATAAAAAATATAGGTTTACATTTAAAAAAATTAAGTTGGTACCTGCCCAGGAAAAACTGAACATCCTGTATATGCAAATATATTTTCATTTTGTGGAGCTCGGAAAAGTAGGCAACTCTGTACAAAAAAAAATTAAGTTATATCTTTTATTAACTTAGATATTGGTCTTACGCGCACTAGGTGGACACGGTGTATAATACGTTGGAAAATACAATTTTGTGAAATTCGTGTGAAATGGCAAAATAAGCGAAACTTGTTACATAAATCGTATTTTTCTGAGTTGGTTACATAAATATTACATACTAAACATGAAGTGGAAGGGAACAATCTTTCGTCAATAATATAAAAAAGAGACATTCAGTATTATATTATTTTATAGTAATTTTGTCGATAAATACAGGGTGATTCAGAACTTATCAAAAAAATACAAGGAACACTTACAAATACAATGAATTGTATAATGAAAAAATTAAAAAGGGCAGTTCGAAAATGATTTAAAAATACACTTCTGCACGGCACTGGAAAACTGGTCCACTGTAAAACCTGACCTCGCACAATGCGACGGGTATAGCGGTAATGTGATAAAAACAGATAAAAACTATTAGATATTATTAATTAATAAAATTAATTTGTGGTTTTAATTGATAAAATAATTTGACGTACCTGATGTTACAACAATTGTTCAAAAGTTTGTCAACCGATGTGTAAACACATTTGGGACTTACTCAGTTTCTACGAACTAACACAAATGTTGTCTTGCTTCGTCATAAATTAAAACGATATCAATCAACTCCGAGTTGCTATACACGCAAGCCATTTTTGACACTAACTACTAAAAAACTATTGTAAAAACCATTCCAACGACGATTGTAAAATCGGATTTCAGTATTCGCTGAGTCGCTGAGGCCACGTGACTCTCCAAGCGTATTGCGAATGACTCTAGAGACTACAGTTGTCCAGCTATGTAACGGTTTTTAGTACTACAACTTCAATAATTTCTTTCTCGGAAACTATAAGGATTTCACAATTTTTTTGTAAGATATTGACTCCACTTCTCATGCCGCAACTATACCAAAATTATTTTGGATAAGTTGTGAATCACTCTGTATATAACAGCTAGAGAATAGGTACACTTGAATAGGTACACTATGATTCAGGATAATTGAAATTTAAGTAATGCTTTCAGTTTATTTTCACCTATAATAATGAAAAAACATGGTTTATAGCTACAATTTTACAAGAAATGAAATGGTATTTTTATGATATATCCGGTAACATTTTTTTTGCAAAAGTACTCGTTTGAAAGTTTTATAATTGAAAAATCAGGTGCAAAATATTTTAGAAGAGTTCAACTGCTGCTATAACCTGTAATTAGTATTGTACAAATACGTCTTTTGCGCACAAAGAATCAGAAAAAGAAGGCCGCCCCATCCAAAACCTCATAGTCAGATGTTCAGTAGGCATGTTTAGATTCATTTGTAGAGAAATAATATAGGAGTCTTTTAACTACCTAAATATAATGTATAAATAAAAACAGATAAATTTTGTAAATTTATAAATAAATAATAAAGTAATTGGAATAGTTAATTTTATTTATTATTATTTATTTCTATTATATTTATTATTTTTATTTTTACATGTTGTGTAGGTAAAATTCCTTTTTGTATAAGAAACTGGAAACAAATGATTGGTTCAGAATGAAAATGTATGTATATGTCTCAAACTTTATGCCAATTATTTTTAATTTTGCAATGATTTATCTACATAATAGAAAAATATCAAATTTTAATTGTGAATAAATTTCCACAATTCTTTGATAACTTGTACGAAAACTGCATTTTATCTAGACTGAAATGATTATTTTAAAAAATTTAGTTTTTAATTAAAAATTACAAAATTTTATGTTATTATCATTGGTATTTAAGGCCATCGGGAAACATCCTGTACATGTTAAATATTGGAAAGGGACTGGTTCATGTGTTTCTTAATTACTGTGTTTTAATGATAAAATTACCTACTATCTTGTACTAGTACAAGCTCGCCAATTTAAAATTACATTTTTAAATTTATAATTTTACGTATCTGAGCAGTATGTCATCGTTCCCCTTCTTTAATATTATTTTGGAAAATTCCAGTGGAATATGCTAAGCAAGAATGCAATTAGGTACGCTATTTAATGACTATATTTTATATCAAATTTAACCTAAGGAAGGGACCCTTACTGGTGCATGATTTGCAATGAAGCTTGAAGCCTGTTGGCCTGTTTCACAGGAAAATCTCAAATATTTTCGAATATTACCAAATATCCGCTCATACAGTTAACATTAAAACCCAATAAAATATGTTCTTAATTTTCCTTTCGCTTTAATGTTTTAAAAAAGGGCCCTTCGCGGTATTCAGCAAGGGGCCCTAAACATAGGCAATCCGACACTGCTAAGCCTGATTTAATAAAATCGTAATTCCAAGAACAGACAGCACGCCTACTGGGGAGAGAAGTATAATACAATTTCTAAGTAGACTGTCTGTAGTAAACTTGGTCGAAATTACCATAATATCACTTAGGATGCCGCAAATTCCCGTATAACATATGTAACATAGCTGAGTTTCATCGATTAAACCGTGCCCGAATATCCCAATGGCAGTGGGCTATACGGTGCTGTGGTGGTAGTTGGTGGTACCCTTTGTAATCTCGTGAAAGTCAATGTGTAAATCTTGGGAAGGAAGAGCCGACCGATACCGCAGAGCTATTGCCGCTTTTACATTCGGAACGAGTTCGCAATAATTCAATAGACGACGGCCAAATAGCGCGGCTATACATGCTTGCGAGAGGCCACCACGTGCTAACTCGAATGTCTCTACCGCTCTCGCCACACAATGCATACAATTACAGCGCACGGCTCTATTCTTGGCGCATCCGCCAATAAATTGAATAGACTCCGACCGAAAAAAAAAAATGTATATAAACTGCGATTCTACTGATTTAAAAGAAATACGATACACGACGTCTGGAAATCAGCCTCAAATATTTTATCAGTGCAACTATAAGAGAAAACGCTTCACACGTACTGACTGATGACTGTATTCGGAAGTAGTGACTGTAAAAAAAAATTCACACAAATTCACTCGATTTTACTTGATACTGTTCACACCCGAGTGAGAGAAATTTTTACTCCATTAGTATGAGTACAACTAAAATTTATGAGTGAAACTATTGCAACAGAAGTGAGCGAATTTTACTTAAATCCGAGATTCTGTTAACTATCAAGTGTGTGACTTTTGACTCTACCCTGAATTTCTACCAATTAAGAGTTGACTTTTTCTTTAATATGATTTAAATTGAACTGTTACTGAGTAATTTTGGGAGACGGGCGGCGCCTCAGAGCCCCACGCACCAGCCCCCGCTGCTTACATTTCATTAAAATCTGGATTATATTATCTTTAAATTTTAATTTAAATATCGTTGTATTAAAGTCATAAACTACTAAGCTGCCACAGTGGTTTCTATACACAGATATGCTTTAGAGACAATTTTTTAGGTCTCGGTTAAAGGAATTGGTTAACTGATCTGATGAATAGATTGCCATAACCTATATTGTACGCTACAGATACGCAACAATTTAGCTATCTGCTTATTTAACCAAATGTTAATCGAGATTCATCATATTATTGTTTTAATTATTGTAATCAAACTTAATTTACAGCAAAATACCGGATTAACGGATACTTGTCCAGCACTACATGCCATACACCACGTTACGAGTTGACCTAATGGGAACGATGGTAATAGACAGACAACGTACGACAACCATACAAGGGAGTGGGGTTACTCAATAATGAGGACATTTACTCCGATTTAGCTACAAGTATACCAAAGTTTATCTGCAGAATTTATTTAATTTATTTAATATTTGAGTGAAATGACTCAGTTTTAGTTCAAATATTATCACAAATTAGTAAAATTATCAAAATGCTCAAAACTGAGTGAAAATGTACTCAATAATTTCACTCCGTGCCTTCATTGAGTAAAGTTTGTGATTGGTGTAACAAATTTTTCCTTTAAATATTCAGAAATGTAATGTCATATCTGTCGTACACGAGAAAATTTCCTCCTATCATATATTTTTATTAATAATATCATTCTTTATAGGCCTGACATTTTTCGTGACTCAGGTATATATTTTTTACAAATCTATTATTTGTAAATGTATTGTATTGCAACACTTTTATTTCCGAGGTCAGTAATATCTATGGATTTATTGTCAATACTAAATATAGAGATGTTATATTTTTGTTTTGTTAGATCGAAACTGGAATACGCCTTAATTCTTTGGATGCCTAATTGCAAGGTACATTCAGGATATCAGATAAGTAAAAACAGTTTTATTTCGAAAACCTTTCGTTTTATCGAAATAAATAGTAGTCCGTTTTTTTTAACATCAAATTATGCACTGTAAAAAAATTGAACTTAATTTCACTCAATTTCGCTCAATAATGTATCAATTTATGTTCACACCCGATTGAGTGAATATTTCCTCTATTAATATGAGTACAACTAACATTTTATGAGCGCAACTATCAGTTTTAGTTCAAATATTATCAAAAATGTGTAAAATTATCAAAATGCCCAATACTGATTGAAAATGTACTCAATAATTTCACTCTATGAATTCACTCCGTACATTTTTGATTTCACTCCATCCATAATACACTCTTAAAATTTTATAAAAATATACATGGGGAGGTTGTAAGGATCAATATCTCCATGAAAAGGAATATTAGGAAAACACT
Organism: Anoplophora glabripennis; assembly: GCF_000390285.2. Taxonomy (NCBI): domain Eukaryota; kingdom Metazoa; phylum Arthropoda; class Insecta; order Coleoptera; family Cerambycidae; genus Anoplophora; species Anoplophora glabripennis. Next base: position 327,815 of record NW_019416479.1, on the reverse strand, counting down.
GACAAAATCTGTGGAAATTCCCATAGTATTTTTTACATATTTGTAATGGTTTTTATACACTTCTATAATTTGTAACATTGTTAGTCCACTTCATCCCATCCATCACGTGTATCTGTTAGCTCATTGCTAGTCCATTTCGTTTCAAAACAAGTTCAAAATAGCAGCTTAATACAGGGTTATCTTAGACAAGCATTAATTCAGGTTTTGTGATTATAATAGCTAAGAACAGTGAAAGTACTGTTCTCGATTAAGAACTGGTTTACCACATGGATGATTAAACTGTAAGTAAGTAAGTAATGTAAAAAGATGTATTCGCAATTTATTCGCTTGATCAGTTTCTGTTTGAATAAGTTAACGGCTTTTTGGGTTCGAACTTATTTTTTGGTTCTTTGCTTCCTTTTAGTGTCTCAAGAGAATGTATTCAGATATAACTTTTACAGTAACACTTTGGAATATAAGTTCATCTTAAATAATTAACTCATTTAGTTATGAGTCACAGTTAGGGTTGCAATTTAATTTTTGCACTCCGTGGATTAAGTACTGTTCAGTTATTAATTTCAAGGAGTAAAATATCACTTTTAGTCCACCAGGGATCAAATTTGATTTATCTCTCCAATAAAAAGGTATAGTTACTGAAGAGTTTCAAGCGATTTACCAAGATAATGTATAAATGTATGTACATACAAATTTGAATTATTAGTTATTTATTTCATTTAATAATCACCTTATTTTTATTTCGTTTATATGGTTAATATAAAATATAAATTTATGGCAAAGGATCCGCTGTTAAAGTTTAGCCAAACAAAATAACAACATTACTGAATACATAATTCGATTCATACTTTTATTATGAATCAAACATTTTCTCTCACTTTCTGAAAAGATCGAACGATTCGGCGAAAATGAAAATCCGAAAATAATATAGATACCTTGAAAGTACGTAAATAAGGCCGAAGCTCAGAATTCAGAATTTTTTCGATGAAAGATTACTATGTCTATGTTATGTATTGTGTTCTTATGTTTAAATCCTGCGTAGGTAGCATTCTTCACCGTTGTTATCATAATGTTCAACTTTTTATATTTTTTAACAATGTCATCTTATTTACGTATAAAGAGAAAGTAAACAAAATTCTATATTTAGAACACACATTAAAACTTTTTTCTCGAATGAAGAAATCATTGTGAGAAAAGTTGCCTATCAGAAAAAGTATCAACACACACAAAAAAAGAACAGCATGTTTTATATTATTGTACTTAATTCTTCTAATTAAGTACAATAATTTAAAACATGCTGTTCTTTTTGATAATTACATATTTGTAACACAATTTTCCCCAAAAAAAATACGAGGGACAAACCACAGGTGTAATTTATTTACAGGGTAGAGTAAATATTTGAGAAATACTTCTCTATCTCCTCACTCTGATCTGTCTATATTATTTGAATAATTGGTTATGAGATTGAATACTTTAGTGTACAAACTTTGGTTAGCAGTCTTTCCGTCGAAAGAATATAATCTAATAGATTTAAGAAAGTTAAAAAAATTGTTCGTTACTTAAACAGTTTTATATAACACACCGATCTAGGTTGTACAGATATACAGAAAAAATTCTTGTTTGTGTTTGGTAGGTATATTTGTTTAATCACTACTTCATATCTATTTAGATACAATTTATGTGACAAATTATAAAATTAATAAATAATTATTATAATAAGCGTGTGCAAAACCGTACTTATCTTATCAACTTCGACGTCACCTGTTACATAGGTGTTGTATAACAATGAAAAAGTAATATTAACGGTCGATAGAAGGAAGCACAAAAAACAGGCACTTAGGTAGGAAATTCTGGAAGGAAGCCTAGAGAGTTGAAGATAGGCAGTTGAAGTGAGAACAGTGTGCAGATAGGTAGCAAGACGATCGGCGGGCAGTGTGTCAAAGTAGTGAAAAGTTAATTGTTTAAAGTGTTATTAGTTAGCAGGTAATATTCTTTAAGTACTTTGTTGTTAATTGTTCTATATAATCTTATGATTGTGATGATTATAGATGTTTCATGATAATAATTCTTTGTAAGTTTAGCTTCCATTGCTTTATGCTCAAGGGCATATATTTTTCCAAGGTAAAATTGTTATAATTATACTTAAAGTTTGCCCATTATTTATTTCATGTTAAAAATATATGTATTGTCCTGATTGCCAGACATTACAATAACGACTTCTTTGTTTCACATCTAACTTGTTTTTGCCACGATTACGTTATACGTAAAATATAGATGTTTCATGATAATAATTCTGTATATGTTTAGCCTTCATTGTCTTACGCTCAGGGGCGTATATTTTTCTAAGATAAAATTGTTACAATTATTATTATAGATTGCTCATTATTTATTACATGTTAAAATATGTATATTGTCGTGACTGCCCAGATATTGCATTAACGACCTCTTTGTTTCACATTTAACTTGTTTTATCATGATTAAGTTGTTCTTTGATTTCTTGTGCTCACTTTATGTCATACGTCTATACGAGCCTTGTTGAGTTTACTAACATTTTCGCCCGTGCGGAACGAATCTGGATTAAGCTCGATTGCCTCCCGTATGGGACTCCAGTGTTATGAAGGATCTTCCGAAATCTCAACTATAGCTGGATTGCCTCCCGTATGGGACTCCAGTACCTTCCGGCTCTGCCGGCTAACTAACACCAAACCTCTTCAGTTTTACTTGGAAGTGTGTATGACTAATATGAGGTAACAGATGACATTTAGTGACACATTAAATGAGACAGGTCTTATTTATCATTAGCAAAGGTTCTTAATTTATGCCTTTGGTTAGCGGTTGTTTTGTATTTATATTTGGGTGGTAAGAGCAACGATCGTGGGTTTCTCTGCCATGCTCTTTCCCCACAGGAGCTCTAGGTGAGCCTGGCACTCTCATTTTATGTTAAATGGTTGTTAATGTTTTTGTTGTTCTTTCTATTTGTCACATGTTTAATTTGAATTGTATGTAAATAAAGGTTAGGTGTATTTACTCTGCTTTTGTTTTATATAATTAAACCATACATCCCCTCTACAAAGTTAGTAGCCAGCGCCTATTGGTCAATAAAAAAATAAATACACACAACGTAGGTATTCCTTATGACGATCACATATTTTTGGCCACAACTACGTTTACTTATTTTTTGTCGAACCTAGGTTGTTATACTACAAGCGAAAAGAGAGTGACGGAATAAGATACATGTGTATGTATAGTTTGGATTTTTACTGAATATCGTAAGAAACAACTGAGTTGGCAAAAACATAACAAAAATACTCTTATTTTCGTTCAAAGAATCTGGTCTTAATATACATTTTTATAACACCCTGTATATTTAAATTACATACAATATGGCAGTTCGTTGGTGTTGGTACAAAATTTATAAGATCGATAATTCAAATTTTTCTAGAAAAATTGGAAATTTTATAAAACAAATAAAAAAGATTATTGTAACAACGTATCTCTGTATAAAAAAATCAATTTCTGTTTCCAGGGACCTTGTACCTTTACACGGAATAAGAAATTTTGAAATACAGTAGTTTTTTAAATATTTACACGTTGAAATATTTGATTTACCTCGAATTTTCTTTGCCTTCAAGGAGGGCTGTATTTGCTCGAAGTGAAGTGTACAAATAACTGACAGTCAAGAATGTAGCGAAAATCTCTACAATCTTGGAAGTAATTTTCATCATACATGAATGATTTCACATCAGTGTATCTAGGTCTCTATTTATACAAGGTATTTTTTAGTACATAAATAAAATAGCTTAAACATATAAAAAATCTCGTTCCTGAATACTTCCAGCCTGACGATTTAAATCATGATTCTAAAGGGTTTAAGATTTATCTTTAAAAGTTTTAAGAATAATCTATTAAAATATTTAGAAATGCTGATAGGTATAGTGTAGTAAGAATTTCACAAACAAATCTATGATAAAGTACTAATGGTGTCGTAGAAATTTTTTACCACATGCTGCAGGAATGCAATATTCTCGGGGTAAATGATAAAATGTTAGACCATATCTAAATAATTATTACTAAAATTGTCAAAACATCAAACATTAAATAATAGTTGTTATCATGAAGTAACTATGTTATTTATATATAGATTTAAGTTTTATTTACATGGCTTCCCTCTGTTGTTTTTGCAGCTTGAAATAAGCTACACGTTAAATTTTTTGAATCTGTTATTATTAATTAATTAGTTATATGTATTTTAATTAAAAGATATTAAATTTACTTTTCTGAACATTAATTAATTAATTAATTAATTAATTAATATACAAGTGATTATATGCATAAAACTATCTGCAAACGTATACGAGTATAATGAAACAAGTCACTGTCTTAAACAATTAACAAATACTCCGTACAATTCATTAAAAAGTTACACGAGTCAAATTTTAAATTATATAATGACATGAAAGTGTTCGCCTACACTTCATCTCAATAAAAAAATCTACAAAATAGAATGAAAAATATGATTTCCAGAGACACATATAAATTTATATATAGTAATGCTGAAAACCCGTTAGAAAATGATATAGTAGTCGTATCATGGTAATCGTTTTCAGATAAACTGCGGATGCACGAATCTTATAGAACTCATAAACATAGCGTGCCATAATATGAAATATGATTTGTATTAATATACTCTTGTGCTTCCTTTACTTCTACTAGAAACTAGTACTGCCGGGAAATCGGGGAAAATTGTTATCAAAATGAAACGTATAAATCAAAATACTTTAAATATTGCAATAGCGGAGATATTGCAAATAACATTGTCGGAATTTATTTACTTCTTTAATAATTTTAAAAGTTTTCCGTTTTACATAAATTAAATATTACTGGAATTGTTATCCTCTACTTTTTATGCAATTTGAAATAAACTGTATTTTTTATAAATTCCAGCTACTCTTGGAATACATATGATCAAATTAAAAAAAAAAGGATATAACGTTTGCTAGTTTTATCCTCTCAAAAACTAAGGACTATACTTGAATGCAACAATTGTAGTTGTGAAGCTTTTTTGTATTTATTATGTGTTATATTAAATTCAGTAGTTTTGTACAATAATACAATAATATATTTTCATAAGTTCCAGCCTCCTTCCCTTTTAGGGTGCCTATTTCAAGAAAATGAAATCAAATAATAAATTAAAGAATAGTTCAGTAGGAAGTGACAGAGACTCATATTTGAATAAAATTCCACTTTTCTACTTACGAAATTGTACTCACATTATCCACTCAATCTGGCGTGTGGGCAGAAATTATTGACTTTAATGAGAATTTTCTTAAACTGTACTACATATAGTTAAAGGTTGCTTTTACTTTAAATTTGATTTTATGGATAAACACATTTTGCATATACTTAAATTAATACGAAAATATTCAGTGTATTCGAATAGTTTTTAACTTGGATCGAAAATTCTTAAATCAGTTTTTAGACTCGCACCAGCTATGTAAATTGGTGTTGCGGTTGTTTTGTTAGGAATTGCCAGTATACAAGAAATGCGTTGATGAAGTTTCATTATTGAATTTCCGTTTTATCTCGGTAAATGGAATTTTTAAAAGTATACTCCGTCCTTTCACATTTTTGTATATATCTATAGAGAGAGCGGCGCGCAATTCCTTTAGTTACAATAACGTAGTTATTCGGTGTGCATTCATTCATATTTTTCCTGGGTAAGGTAGAAGCAGCAAAGTACTTACACAAGATGCTTTAAAAAAAAGCCATCACTTATGGGCAAATTTCTCCAATAATAAGATGATAACGAAACATGATTAAACATGGAAACCATTACTTTTAAATATTCATCTCAATGTTTATAACAGACTATAGGAAAACTTCTATTGAAATACCATCAATTTTTATATGTATCATTCGCAATTAACTTTGACTATTGAAATACTTGTAATTCTTTTCTGAATCATTTAACAACTGTCTATCTCGTGTTATTGGTATGATATGAAAGCTAAGACATGATAATAAATGGCAAGAAATTACATTATCGATATAGGTATGTATATAATTCTCAGGAAAGAGTAAATACTTAATAATCTCACAATCCTTTTATTATTAAGTCTACTCTTTCCTGAGAATTATAAATATGGATTCACACTTATCTATTTCAAATTTAGGTATGTATATTTACGACAGCTAAATGGTAGGTAATTTTACTAAGAAACAGGAAAAAATAGATAGTGTTTTTAAGAAGAAAGAAATCTAGGCATTATTATTTTATATAATATTTTTTTATTTACTTAAATATTTTTCCAAGACAAGGCAGATTTATTAATGCAATAAATGACGCATATTCTCTAGAGTAAAATATTTTCTGAATTATACCTAAAGATAAATAATACAGAATAATATTTAAACCAATTAATTAAATAAATTTCTTAAAATAATAATAAGTATAACGAAAAATTTAGTAGGTATAGCATGTTAACGTAACGTAAGTCAGTAGAAATTAAAAATATATAAAAGGGTGTAAATAAATAAAAAGTTTGGGGGAAAAATAAGATGGGTATTTTATATAAAACAATTATTATTTGTAGAACCCCTGTGAAAATAGAACCGCTCAAAGAGGGTGCGAAAAAAGTAGTTTTTAATTTTTTTCTGAAATACCAAAAAAGTGAGAGAAACGAAATTAAATAGACATTTTCTGGTATCGAAAAGGTATTCAGTAAACAATTTGTTGATTTTCCGGTTATAAGAGGTAAAAAAGCCACCCTTAAAGCCCGTATCTGACCATGCAATTTGGTTGCAGGGATTTAATTGCCGCGATAAAATCCATGAAATATTTCTTACCAGACTAACATAAGTAATTTTGTCGCGGCATCTAAATTGCATGCATTAGATCATTAGAACATGCTCTATTCCTCTATTTCAGGGATTGTAGTTACTTTTATATTTTCTTATTACCAATCTGTATTTTACAGTTGGTAAACCTGTGCCAAAATGAATATCAGTGTCAGATACTATTGTTTGGTTATATTTTGTGGTAATTATATAAATATTTTCATTTTCAAATTGCACAGTTGGTAACACTACTACAAACTAAAAAAATGCAGCAGTTCTGCCCCATTGTGTGATAATAAGCATGCAATTTTATTCCCTCAACGAAATCCTCACAATTTTGTCGCCGCACCTAAATTGCTTTGTCAGATACAGGCTTAAGATTTGTTTCACACGTAAATTTTTCTTGTATTTTTTTCGTACAATTAACGATTTCTGAGCAAAAAAATTATTTAAAATCAATTACATACATGGCATGATTGGCATCGGGTAGAAATTTTATCGAACTGTAATTTATCTAATAATTAATGCAATTTAATTTTATTAAAATGTGAAAAAACAAACTTTAATAAATTTTTAAAAACTAATAAAAAATATATTAATTGTAGAAAGTGATCACAGTGTAACAGCAAATAACAATAACTGTAACTTTAACAACAATATATCCTGAAATGCGTACTTTTACACAACGCACTATGTATGTTTAATTTATTTACATTTCCCGTATTTTCTGTTGTGTTTGTATTATTTTACATTGTGTAAAAGCTCTTTTAAATATGTAAAAAGTCTATGTAGCTACATTTTCACAATTTTTATTAATGCAGACTGCAGATACTATTGGTACCTATACCTTTTTATTTTGCTAAATCAAATTTAGTAAACCATTAAAATATATGTCGCTTTATTATTTTTTTTTTTCAGGTACTTTATATCAGGATAATAATAATTGAATGATTTTATGCAGGTCTGTGTTAACCACTTAATAATTGGTAATTACTGACTAACCAATTAATAATTAACTAATAATACATTTATAGAATTCACCTATATAAAAAATGCTAATAAACAGTTTACCTCGTTTTGTTCAAACAGTTATACAAGTTTCACATTCTGCTGTTTTAAAAAATTGGAACGTTAAACATATATTCAAATTACAAATTCAGTGTGACATAACATTTGCATAACGCTTCCAGTTTGGACGTTGGCTGACAGTCGCATATGCAAAATTCTAATAACTGAATAAAGTTATAAAAGGAGGGGTGAGGCGGATCATTTTGAATATTTCATTAATTCAATGTATTTTTATGTATCCTAGTTACCATTCAACTGACAACGTATTGTTTGCACAATGTGATAACAAAGTTTTACTGCCCAGCTCTATTTACATTGTACTACATGATTGTAATAAACTTTAGCCTAATAGAGGGTGCATACATACAGGGTGATTTGGAACTTATATAAATCTTGAAAACAAGTGCGGATTGAGAGACCCATTACTTCGTATCCTGAATACCTTCCTGTCATCATCCGTTGTTTGCTGAATTTGCACTGCTTGAGCTTTCTTCCTCGTTGCTAGTACCGATTGTTAGAGTTCCGTTGCTTGCTGGGTAGAGACCGTATTAACGCTAAATAATTACAAATGTAGATTTAATCTAATCCGTAATTTTTGTTTTATTTTTCAAAACCAAAGGGGCCGGTATAAGTTTATTAAAACTCTATTTATTTTTTCAGCACCGTTTGAAACTGTATATTTTATTTAAAGCCGTTTACTGTTGGCTCAAATGTGTAAATATATTTAATTCCAAATTTTGTCCTTATTTTTAGCGCCGTTTGAAAACCNTCTACGAACTAACACAAATGATGTCTTGCTTCACCATAACACAAATACTTCACCATAATACAAATGTAGTCTTGCTTCACCATAAATTAAAACGATATCCATCAACTCTGGGTTGCTATACACGCAAACCATTTTGGACACTAACTACTAAAAAGCTGTTGTAAACAACACAGATAACAGGTAAAAACTACCGCAACGACGGATTTCAGTATTAGGAGTCACATGGCTCTCCCCACGCGTATTGCGAATGACGCTAGAGACTACAGTTGTCCAGCTATGTGGTGGTTTAATGTGCTACAACTTCAATAATTTTTTTCTCAGAAACTATACGGATTTTACAAATTTTTATTTACAATATTGACTCCATTTCTCATGCTGCATCTATTCCCAAAAATTTTTGGATAAGTTGTGAATCACCCTGAATATTTTTTTCAAATTTGATCATAGTCCTTATTAAATTTCGTTTTAATATTTTTAAAAACATTATTAGATTTAGAGCTTTTACGCTATTGTAATGGTATTAAACTAATTCAGATAAATTAAAAAATGTTTTCTAAAAAACCTGAACAAACGAATCCAAACAATGTTCGTCGATATTAGAAATCTAGGTACATGCAAAAGATATCTAACTCCACAGAGAAGGTTCCTAATTGTTGATATTGTTGAAAATACTGGGTCTATGGGCTACACCCTTAATTAGCATTAAATTACACCAGCAATATCTAGTAAATTGCTAGTAATTATTATTATCAAGATCTAGCTGGTAAAACAAAGCTGAAGCTCCGTTACTCAAACGCAAACTGAAGCTCGGACAGGGAATCTTTAGGCCAATGTCAACTGAATTTTTCTGGCATTACTGTCATAGTAGTTGGATGTAGGTCGGTTATTGGGGGCTACCTATATAATTATATCTGGGTACCTATAGATTTCTGGTACCGAAGAACATTGTTTGGTTTTATTTGATAAGATTTTTTAGAAAAAAAATTTATAGTTGGAAGGAACGTATCAAATAAAATCATTATTTCCGAAGCATTGAAATTTCTATTTTATAAAGACACATTTTCACCTTCTTTTATTTGAACGTGATGACGTCGTCGGTTGTTGTTCCAATAGAACTCTTACAATTTTCAGCTAGACTCTTTTACAATATATAGTTGTAGTACTTTTTGCTAGTCCTGCAAAGATTAGACTAGATTACTAACAAATATACGAAACGTCAAAAAACTTTTATGTTATTCTAATGTTCTGATTTATTGTTTTTATTGCAAAATGTTACTTATTAGTTGTTTAAATATTACTCAATTAAATTAAATTAAACACTAAAACAAATTTCTACAGTAACTAAGTATTGTTTTGCATATTTAACAAACAGCGGCATAGTATTTTGAATTGTGACAGACATTAACATTGATGATGAAATAAAGCGTTAGAATTGCTAAATTTATTAGAGTGGTCTTTGAAATACTAAATACATATAATATAATTCATTTATGTCGTAATTCTAGTTGTTTTTAAATCGTTCACACAATATGATTATAAATTCTTGGTGTTTTGTACTCTTACTTATTTTTCATGTAAAGTTATATTTAGTACTATGTCCGCCATCTATCGGCAATCAGAGAAACCGTGTTTTGCCGCACCGGCGTACAAGGCGACACGCCACAAGTGTGGGCAGATCAGACGAGACGATTAATGGCGACGCTTTGTCTAGTACGTATGCCTGTAAACAAATTGGTGTAATTTCCACAATAAAGCATTATATTTGTTAAAAGACTATAGTTAATACAGTCCACTATCCTGAGCACATCACGTGGAATAGATTGTATTATGTTGCATTTGGATTTTTAAATCAAAAGCGAATGCATCATAATAAACTTTAAATGCTCTATTAACACTATTGCAAATACAACATAAAATGCATGTGGTTTTTTACTTATTATTTTATTTAGTCAGGTTTAACTATAACAGAGCAGTAGTGCTATAATTCAAGGCACGTTATAATAGAGGTACCTATTTAAATTACTACAAATTTTCAAGATATATTTCAGAAAGCATCAATAATACTTAAGGTTAGTTAATTTTGCTTCAGAAAATATAAAAGGATTATCTAATTGATCGTATATATTTCAAAAATATTCTTAATGAATTTTAAAATACATTTGATTGTTTCTAAAATACAATTTGTACATCTTAAATTAACTCTGACCATATTCCGAAATATTACTGGGAAAGGTAACATTTTGTTATTAACAATTAAGCAATTTTAAAGGATACTTTTAATTTGACATTTTGCATACTGCATAAAAATTAAATTCACATAATCTTTCTCGAATACCTTTTTTTCAATAGGAAAATGATGATATAAGGGTAATATTATGTCAATTTAATATTTGGGGAAAAAATACGAAACTTAGCAGTATTAACAAATATTTAATACATTTTTTACTGCTCGTAGTAAGGACACAGTTTTCAAATATTTTGCATGGAATTATACAATAACATTTAAAATTTATGGAACCAGGTCAGAAAAGGATACTCTTCCAAAATCCTACAAAACAATCTCATTTACAATAATTGCACTCTCCAGTTCTAGTACGGAATTGCTGGAATTATAAAAGTAACCATTTGCATGTGCAATACTGTTTAAAAGCTTTTAGCGAAAAGTATAAACACCGTGATTTGGCTAAAATATTGTCTCAAGGCGCTTGTAATGCACTTAGCCGCCGTTTAAGCGAAATTACGGAGTGAATATTCGTTAGGAGACAGAATGAATTTTAAACAAACTTAATAGAAGTACCTTCTCCAGTTCAATTTATAGAGAAGCGCTTCGTGGGCACACTCTGAAATATTCTGCTGTAATTACTCGCGAGATGGGTAGGATCTGGGCAGATGGCACAAATTGTGATTTGCTGTTTTAAGCCTTAAGTACATCACGTACATGTTTAACATGTATGAGGCATAAAGTGTATTTACCATTTTGCATTATTTGAACAATACTTGTAATAGTCATATATGAGAGTAGGTATATCTGAGTTCAGGGGTAAAGCCAAGTTAGAAATTTCAAGGAATTGATTTTGGATAAATAGTTTAAATAATGCTTTATTATGTGAACAATATAGGAAAAAGTTTTAGGTGGGGGATAAATCGGGAACACGAGTTTTTTTCAAGGAGCAATCACTTGCATAGACCTGCAGGAGATTGAGTCTCGAATTAAGCAGAAACAAAGAAAATGAAGAAAATATCAATATAGAAGACCAATTTCTGGTGCAAGCATCGCTGATTGGAGGTATACATATAACGAATTTCTTATGCTGAATGACAACAAAACTATAAAAGCATTTTTCGAGAAACCACTTTTTTTAATAGGCCAGAAACATAACTCCAAAAGTTTTCAGTGAATCGATTTGAAATTTTGTACAGAGGTTCACAATAATATAATTCAGAGGTTTTTCGATTGATTAACGATTTTCATTGTTATTAACAACTTAATGCAAAATTTTTCGTCTTCTTTCAATACTTCTTTTTGAATATATACTAAATCAATTTATATTTTTTTAATTTTCCTGCTATGTTCGCTAGCTTTTAGTATATGTACAATATCATAAAATTTTTGTTTTTTTGTTTCAAGACCATGTGTTAATAAGAAATTTTTCCGGACATACAGCTCACTGAGTAAAAAGGTCGTTGCTTGCCATTACCTACAGCCACCATTTTGAATCCAAATCGTTTCACAATAGACTCTTTTAGTGTGACGTCACATATTTAGGCAACCCGCAACAAATTGTCTTAATTGAAATTTTACAGTCCGAATATGACCCTTGTTTACTATTTACTACTATAGAAATGAATAATTTCAAATTAACTTATTTTTACAAGGATTTAGAAGTATTTAAAAATAGCCAACACGTGTTTCGTAAAATAGATACACTAATGTGCTTAAAACTTACAAAAAACGATATAAAAGAATATTCTTAAGTTAAGATAAAGTAAAAATTTTAACATTACCCGTGTTATTCCTAATGCACATGCTGAGGAAGAATAGCCTCATACGCAGTTGAGATCTTGTTGATATATCATCGCTGTCATCATTAGCATATTTTTTCTTCTTTTGTTTAATTTTGGCTTTTTCTGGTTCTACCAAGTATTTTTTATTGTTTTTCATAGTGCTCTGCTGTGTCAGTCTGTTTATCGAGTGTTTTTTTTCTTCAAGTGGACGTACTCTTAACCAGAACCAAACTTTTCTTAAATGGTATCCTTACATGAAATTATCTTTAATGCGTATGCTCAGTAACATTGATATAATTTTAATTTATTAATTACTATAAAAGTCAATATTGTTCAATAAATTTAAAAATAGTCTATAATTGTTTGTTTATCACTTGGGGTTTGAAACTTCTTAAATATTTCTAATATTGCCCGAATATCGCGATATTTAAGGTTATAACAAAGAAGACATTTTTTTGGCACTTATGTCCAAAGACATAAGGTAGAAAATCGATCTAGTAAAAATACTGAGAAATTCTTCATGACACTGTGTACTATGGGGTTGCTTAGTATTTGGCATATGTGACGTCACTACTAAAAAGGTTTATAGTACATGCAAACACGTACAAAATAGCCTTTTGTTCATGACACTATATCTTGTATCAATTTTTCCTTGAAAATTGCCGAAAATCATCTATTTTCCCAACCTCTAGAGTGGCGTTACCCCTGAAGTAAAAACAGTTTTCAGTTTATTAATACTCTAATCAAGAAAATGAGCTGTGGACAAGTTATATGGTACAAATAGTACAAACATTGTGACAAATTACCTGTAGTTTCCACAAATTAGTTTGGTCGTACTTTATTGGATAATTTTGTAGATTTTTAGTGACTTCCAATATTTATATAATTTTACCTATTTTAATCGGGTACTAGAACTTTGATATTTGTTTTTACTTCAATTTAAAAGAAATAGTTTCCTGTATGTGTCCATCGTGGTTTGTGATTTGCTATTATTATGATCGATTTTTATTCTAAACGTTGGTAACCCTAAATTTAACTAAAATATTAACCAATGTATTCAATAATTTTTTGGCACAATAATTTGTGAAACTCATTTATCTTACTTAATAAAGTCGAGCTTCGACGTAATTTAAATTGCTATTAAATAATATGCGAAATATTTAACTTGCAAAGGAAATAAAAATAAGAAAATTCAGACGGTTACGGAACGTTATAGAACTACTTTAGTTAAAACAAATTCCCTGCTACTAATTCAAATAGAAAATATCAGGAAACTATAAAATACCATTCCCGAAGTACCTACTTACAGATTGAAACTTTCCTTCCTTTTCTCTGTACACATTTATCATGTATTTCAAAGTTATAAATCAGTTTATATTTTACAGTTCCGGTGCTCTCTAAACTCAAATATGCAATATTTGTGATAGTTCCAAGCCTCTAGCTATAGATATTAAGGGAAAATCGCAGTCTAAATATATCTACATACCATGTTAACATGATTCAAATTACGCCAAAAATTAAACGAAACTTCGTCAGCTTCGTTAGGTTAGAAGTCGTGTAGTATTGTATGTAGGTATCAACGTGAAATATAGGGTGTCTACAAACCTGGAGAGGATTATTTTAATTTTTAAAACAGAATGCATTAATAATAAATATTTTTAATATTCAAATTGAAGCTACAAGACGGTGGTTAAAATTAATAATTACCAACATTTTTAAAACTTATTGAGAACTTCTGGAATGGTCCTCGACTTACATACTACATAAAACGGGGCTTTTATTTTGTTTTTTTTTCTGTAGTAAACTGAAAAACTTGTAGTTGAATGGATATATTTTTAAGTGAAGTGGTGTGTAGTAATAAGTGGAAATAATCATACTAAAGCGATTTCCAAATAGGTAAGCTGGAGTTAGCGGATTCGAAAAAGTTTTCTTTGCAGATATTAAAAAAATATTGAAAGTCTAATAATAACAAAAAAAATGTTTAGCAGTTGATTGACTTTGTCAAATGTAAAACAAATGATAATAAATGACACAGCGACCCAAAAAAAAAGTGGGCTGAGCTGTGGACCATACCAGTGTCCTAAAGTACTTTGATCTTAACATCAAGACACTCCCCCAGAAAGAGATTTTCAAGATTTCAAACTGACTTGAGTAGTCGGTGATTGGAAACACATTCTAATTAATGATCTCATTGTACCATAACCCCATAACTTCGTAACCATATAATCCAGGATGTGTGAGAGTGTAGAATCATGAATCTCTGTAAGAACATGGAGCTCATACGTCATGGGTCCGAAACTACACGACTGTTTTTGGTAGGTTTTATTAACCCTATAACCTCGTAACCAGGTTTGTTCGAGAATAAATAACCACGAAACTCTGATGAATGTAGTTCTGTTATAACTAATCATTTAACCCGAGGAATGCAAACCTATGATCTGGGGCATGTAAACTTGTTACTAAGTTACCCGGGTTTTTTCTCTGTGTATCTACACTGGAAAAAAAACGCAATGGCACTTCGTTGACTGTACAATTCATTGTTTAAGTATACTTGAGTAAATATAATTTTTTTATCTCGAAAACTAATGGTCTTATAACATGATCCAACTTTGTCAAAGGTGAAAGCAAGAATATAGGATTTTTCTCTGACTGATTGCATTATTTACGAATGTAAACATATCAGGTACGTGTTTTTCTATTAATTATTCAAATATTTCATTTTATTTTGAATAATTTATTCTTTACTAACTGTTTAGTGAGTACTGGTTGATGTAATCTAATAATAGTTGGAGCATATAGCCCATAGAGTAATTTACTATTTTTCCGCAGTACTAGCAATTAGTTTGAATTAGCTAAATACCTCAATAAAGAGTAAAAAAATACTATAAGATATACTTGTTGCATTATCGATATATGCAACTGTTTTCCAGAAAAAGCCGATTTTAACTTCTTATGCTTCTACTGAAAATTAAACATTATAATGAACCTAGAATTCTATTTTCCTTACATGAAACAAGTACCTATATATCTTTTATGTAGAAATGGTCAAGGATTTTGATTTTCGAAAAAAGAATAACGAATTTGACAAATAAAAAAAATTACGGATTTTGAATATTGGCTTGCTCCCCGTAGGGACGCCCCTGAATATAATGTGTCAAATTAGTTTAGATAAATCGTAATAAATGGTACATCTGTATAAAATTTTATCAATTTATGTATTTCGAAGCATTTTCGAGATATTGTAATAAAATCGTGTCTTAATGGCCCCCTTTAAACAAGCGTACAGGGGGGCGTTTTCGGACACATGTCGATATGAACATTTTGCTCAGAATTACTTTCTTTATCATCTGTGTTCATTTGGCACACCGGAAATGAAACACCCTGTATAGAATGTCCTGAAGTTGTGACATGATTTAAGTACATACTATGAATACTAATTAAAAAATATCGAGACAATATGATCTCAATTTTTCTCTTTGTTGCCTTAAGGGCGCCATATTCTTGAAATAGTGTTTTCCACAAAGACAAATAACACAGCCACACAAAAAAAGTTGGGTATACTTTTTATGCGACATATATTTTTCGTAGTAATTTGGCCTCCTGAACACGAATCTGGGGTCAGAATTGGCCCATCACGTCACAATTTTTTCCTAACCTCAAAAAACTTGTGAAAAATAGTGAAAATTGATGAAAATTTACTGGGAAAATTTGGAAAAAAATTTATTTCCACATCAAATAGTACATTTTTATGTAAAAGACTCTGCTGAATTCAAATCCACTGTCAGAATTGAGCTAGAACGTGTGGTTTTTTTTCTAACCTCAAAAAACCGAGCAGGAATCGCTATTTTCAAATTCTGAGCGGATTTTGACCAGATTTTGTATAAAGGGGTTTTTTGGGTCGCTGATTACGAATATGAATTCACATTGTAAAAATTCAAGATGGCTGATCCAATATTGCGGGTGTACTTTTTTGAAATCCACCGATTTCAGTAAAATTTGGCATCATAAGGATTGCTGGTTGATCTCACCTTCATTAATCACACATCTGGAGCCAGATTTTCATAAATCAAGGTAAAATTTGTAGGCAGAGTCATAATTTTAGGCCGAGTAGGCGGCATTTTTTCGGCAAAGTCACATTTTTAGATTGAAGGCATAAGCAGATGCAGTGATGTGCTGTGTGGCAGTAATGTGTCCTTTTCCTTGAACTTTAAAATTATTAAGAAATAAAAGCATCTAAATGCCATAGGAAAACTGCATAGTAGTTAAAAAAATCTGATTGGAAAACCATAAGCCCATGCACGACTAAATAAATGAAAGAATAAAGTAGAAACTTTTTTGTCTTGTCCCATGGAAACAAGCACATCACACTACACATCATTACATGTGTAGAGTCCTTAAGTCATTTTTTTAAGCGAAGTCACATTTTTAGACGGAGTGGAATCTTTTACCTTGATTTATGAAAATCTGGCTCCAGATGTGTGATTAATGAAGGTGAGATCAACCAGCAATCCTTATGATGCCAAATTTTACTGAAATCGGTGGATTTCAAAAAAGTACACCCGCCATATTGGATCAGCCATCTTGAATTTTTACAATGTGAATTCATATTCGTAATCAGCGACCCAAAAAACCCCTTTATACAAAATCTGGTCAAAATCCGCTCAGAATTTGAAAATAGCGATTCCTGCTCGGTTTTTTGAGGTTAGAAAAAAAACCACACGTTCTAGCTCAATTCTGACAGTGGATTTGAATTCAGCAGAGTCTTTTACATAAAAATGTACTATTTGATGTGGAAATAAATTTTTTTCCAAATTTTCCCAGTAAATTTTCATCAATTTTCACTATTTTTCACAAGTTTTTTGAGGTTAGGAAAAAATTGTGACGTGATGGGCCAATTCTGACCCCAGATTCGTGTTCAGGAGGCCAAATTACTACGAAAAATATATGTCGCATAAAAAGTATACCCAACTTTTTTTTTGTGTGGCTGTGTAATTTAAGTAATTTGAGAACTACATAATTTGAAGCTTATCAAAGAACGGGAATGTTATGCCATCTGGGTATTTTCAAAGACGTCGCAGTAAAACGAATAAACAGGTGCAAAAAAACTATCAAACCATCAAGGTTTTAGGTAGGTACTGAAATTTACGAAAATACCAACTTTTTAATATGTAACTCCACATGTAAATATTCTTATAACATATACTTGTATAGTCCTACATATAAAATTGTTTACTCTTATTTATAAGTATGTGAAAATAATTCTTAAAATGTGGGGTTAGGATAACAACAAACGCATGTTTTACAAAGGCTTTTTTAAGTTATTATTTTATTTGAGTAAATTTAAATAGTAACAATGAGTAAACAGAACATCAAGGATTTTATTTTTGGGCTTACTTTTGTTCTACGCGTTTTATTTTTCAAGATTTCAGTACCTAAAAACGCCAGAAATATGACTATTTCTCGGCCACCTTAAAATACAAACGTCCTCTAGATTTAACATATTTTTTACATCTGTTAAAAAACAAATACACATAAATGATAAATTTCTTGTAAATGTGCGAGTTAATTGGAGATTCGCATAATCCTAGTCTGCATGTCGTAAATGCAGACAGCTACTTGTTTAATGAAAGTCCCTAGGGGTTCGCATTAGCAACCGGGACTCTGAACTAGTAGAGTTGCACTTCCTCTCGGGATCTAGAGCTACCTCTATTTTAAAGCTGGCATTAAACATGGAGATCCAGGGCCGAACCGAATTGCTATCGCGATAAAATACCTAATTGTACCGGTCTAATGTCTAAACAGAAACAGCAGTAAGTCACATAATTCAATTCACACAGGGTGTGTCAATATTCCGAGTACATAAAATATTAAATTTTTAACGTCACTAACGGGTATCGACCTGCAAAAAAAGTTTTAGTTTTTTCTCCATATAACATGATGATGAAGTTAATGATCCAAAAGTGATATTTTTCCCCATTAAGCTGACAATAATATTTTCGTCTCTTAAGACGAAGACAAAAATCTCAAAAATTTATGATTTTCTTGTTGCTTTATGACAACACTTAAAAATAATTAATAATTTGTTCTATTATAGGTTTATTTCGAATTAAATTAGATATAAAGTTACATATATTAGAAGAAAATTTCCAAAATGAAATGAAATTCTTTTTTCGTTTATTCGTGTACTTGTTCTACTGTAAAAATTTGTTTAAATTTTTTTCATTTGTAAATTGTTTTATTTCTACCCTCTTTCGTCTAATTACTTAATCATAAACTAATGTATATTATCAAAATCTTATTAAATTGTGATTAGGACTTTTTTATTTATTTGATAATAAAAATTAGTTGAATGAAATTTAAATATTTTTCTTTTACTAAAATTGTTGGAAATGATTAGGTACCATTTTCAGTACATAACTAACAGTAAAAAAATTGTACTCTCTTCAGATTTTTCTTTTTGTAAATATATAATGGACTGTAGGATTTATGAAATTCATCAAAAATGTATTAAGTTATTGAGTTTCTTCAACACAAAAGCTTTTATTTAGAAAAAAAATATATTTTTTTGCATTGACAAACGATACCTATTTGTAGGTATAGAAATTGCATTGATAATTACAAATAAAATAATTAATTACCTACGTTAAAATCATTAGAAATACCTACAAAAAATTTACAAGAAAGATTTACAAAAGTACAAGAATAATAATCCTGAAAAAATAAAACCGCAGTTTTATTTATATTTTACGCAATTGTTTCTGATAATGTCGTTGAAAATTAAAAAATAATAACACAGCCACACAAAAAAAAATGTTTTTCGAGTCTGAAGGTCAGACTATGTCTATCATATGTTTTCGGGGTTGCTAAATCCGAATCCGTGATCCATTTAACCCCATCACGTTGGGTTTTACCGATAACCCCATATCTCCTCATAACCCAAGCTGTCAAGTCCTATTACACACGACGGTCCTGTAAATGGAGCTGATGTGCACCCACAATAACCCCATAATCCTATATATTCAACCTCAAACCTCCTAACCCCATAACCGTATAATCCCATAACCCCATAGTAGTACTTGACAGCTTGGGTTATGAGGTTATATGGGGTTATCGGTAAAACCTAACGTAATGAGGTTAAATGGACCACGGATTCGGGTTCAGCGACCCCGAAAACATGTAGTAAACATAGTCTGATCTATATTTTTTGTGTGGCTGTGTAATTTAACGTTTTTGAGTCTTTTAGAAAAAAACTAAAATTTTTTTGTGCCCTCCTGTGACTAAATTAAGCAACTTTCTCATAGATAAATTCAGTTATATCGTCCTATTCTAATATTAAGAATATGTCGTCATATTTGAAAACGTAGCATGAGAAATTTTGTTAAGATTAACATCAAAATAGAACGCGGAATATATGCAAAATCTTTTTACTTTTAAATTATTTTATACGTGAAAGAAAATTATAACCGTGAGGTCGACATTTTTCAGGTCAGGAATAACAACAAACAGTTGTTGCTCAAAACATATAAATAAAATGTCACAGAAATAAATTATGTTGTATTTGAATGTCCATAAACCTTTCAATTTGTTATTATCTCATTCATAAGTTCATTTTATTACATTTTAATGCTTTATAAATCTAAACGTACTTGTTATTATGGTTTAAGTAGTTATATTGACTACTGATTATTTAGTAAACTCATTTATTTGTCGCTTTTACAACAGCTTTAAATTATTTATTACGAGTATTATAATTTACTTCTTAAAGTTATATATATGATATCGCTGATATAAGTGTGTTTCTCTGTATTTTGCACACCACTTGCAGCATTTCTTTAGGAGATAGGGGAAATGATAAATATAAAATTCTATGAATTTCCTTGAAGGTCCGGAATATTATATCAAATGTCAAAATATACCACCCCTACAGCTTTCTTTTGTCGCACACCCTGTATGTTTGCCAATCTACAATTAAAAAACAAAAATGTTTTGACTTATGGTATTATTTTAATATTTATGAAGTGTACAGGGTGTTAATTAAGTACACCAATAAAATTTTGCGATTTTAAGCTAAAAAGATTTTTTTGTGCTTGAATTGCAACATATGGAAGTAGACATGTGCTTTCAACAAGACGGTACCACATGCCATACAGCCCGAGAAACAATTAATGCATGAGTCATTTCCTGGTCGTGTAATTTCCCGTTTTGGTGATCATAACTGGCCGCCCAGATTAACGACCACCCACGCCTTGAAATTGAGTGCTGTATCAACGAAGTTCTATGCTGTATCAATGAAATTCTGCCGTACTTATGCAATACGGTCATGGAAAATTTCAACAGAAGAGTACGTATGTGCCAACAAAGCTGTGGAAGTCATTTACCCGATATGCTATTCCTTACATAACTAAGGTTAGTGTATACTAAATGAATCAATAAAAAATTTACAATTTGTTTTCTATCAAAACTTCTTGCGTTAATTTTGGCACACCCTATATAAATATGGATTCCCAAATCAATAGTTTCCGAGGTAAAGGGTGTCGAAATTAAAGAAAACATTAAATAGTGACTCCAAAAATTGCCCATTTTGGCAAACTCCTAATTTGTTAAAAATTTTGTGTAAAAAAATTCGTGAATTTTTGATTTTTTAATTTTTAACCGTTAACTTGGATCCACTATTTTGAATTTTGCAAATCTGATCTCGGATTCGTAATCAGCGACTCCGAAAATCCCTATATACCCAATTTGGTCGAATTTGGTTCAATTTCAAAAATTTTGTCCGCCATATTGGATCCGCCATCTTGAATTTTGAAATTCTGACTTCAGATTCATAATCAGCAATCCCAGAAACCTATGTAGCCACCTTGACCTTGATGATAGTCCATCTAAAAACCAGTGAATCTTAAAGGTTTAAAGTGATATGCTCGATACATAAGATCACGAGTATTATGACGTGCACTCATATCTCCAAAACCAAAACTGAACTCTTCTTGGAACTTTCTCGGTAACACATTCGAATGATATACAATAAAGCACAACATTTTTAACGAATTACGAGTTTGCCAAAATGGGCGATTTTCGGGCTGTTTTGGAGTCACTATTTTCTTTTTTAATATCTTTGAAGCATGATGAAAAGGAATGTTTTGGGAAAAACATTTTTTTTTTTTAATTTCAAACTATCGATTTATGGATCCATGTTCATAAACCTTGTTGTTTATTTTAAAATATCAATCAAATCACCTATTAAAGTTTATCGACGTACTTAATTAACATTATATGTTAAATGTATATTATTTTGTCCCAAAACAGCAACAGATGGGGGCGGGGGAATATACGGAAATACTATAATAAAATATCCTTTTCGAGATATTTTTAAATTTCAAAATTATACCTCATGCGATCACTTACAAGTTTTTTAATTATATTAACCTATACTAACCGTTTATTTTTTCTTACGCCAACAAAAAAACTGGACTAGACTGGACTAGAAATTGATCATTTTGTTAACAACCATATACCATAATTTTTAGGAAAACAGTTTTAATCATAAAAAATTCACCAAAAAGATTTTTGTATATCGTGTATTTTGCTGACAAACAACACATTTAAAACAGGCATGTGCAATTTTTCATGAAACGTCCTGTATCCACAATTTCCCATTTTTTTTCAAGAAATAACAAAAGAAAATTAGGTAGTAGTAAAAGTATATTTATGTTCATACCACTGATAAAAAGGAAAATTTCCACAGGCCATAAATCTAAAACAAAATTAATGAACATTGTGTTTCAGAATATTTAAAAACACTCCGGTATTTTTATTGCACTTTTTTATGTGAGTAGTCCCAAATCTTTTTATTATTGCATTATTAATATCCAACCCTAAGGAAATAAAATATTCCACCAGTCCCTGGTGATATTTTATTCTGCGTATGGCCCCGGAAAACTTGGAAAACAAAGTTTTGTTGTTAAATAGGTAGAATGAACTTTTGTTATAAATCACTAGATTTTTATTTTAAAGAGATCTGAGCTTTGCAAAGGCTCATAAACATATTTTACGTGAACGGTCGTCGAATTAGAAATTGAAAAAAATGTTCCTTTTACTGCTTTTATTGCTCTTCAGTCCAAGCACCCTTATAAGTTTCTCCAGATTTTCCAAGAAGACATAAATTTATATACCCGTTTTATTAAAAAATATGTGGAAATGGCTAAATTTACTTTCTATTCTTTAACATGTTCTGCAGGAGAGTATATAATCTATTATTTCACAAAAATTGGATTTTAAATAAAAAATTACTTTAATGTGATTGATTAGGTACTTACATCGTACTATTTATACATGACCAAATTTATGTTTTCATTCTTTATCAACAATTACAATGTACAGGGTGCTCAATATATTATATCAATGTTATTTTTCAAAGTAAGAAAAAACTGTAGGAACAAAAGTTGCGGGAAAGTTGCTTTTTTTCTATCACATATACCTAAATTTTTTGGAAAGTACACCCTTTCAACAAAATATTCCATTGCTAAACATTTTTTCGTGGTTCACAGCAAAATATAATTTTGTAGACAGATGTCAATCACCAAATAGGCCAATCAATTAAATCAGTGATTTTGTGACAAAAATACTAGTAGCGAACGGACTGGGCCCTCATATAAAAGACGTATATATCTGTAGATATATGCTTATATGTTTCCTACTCCAATTTACCATTAATTAATTGTTTATAAACATTTTTATGCAAAAAAACAATTTTTTAGTTTCTTGCATATAAAACCTAAACTAACGAAACAATCTGAATGCTATCAAGAGACAATTTTTAGAGAATCGAAATACGAATAAAACGCGATGTCGATCGATCCGGATAATTAGAAACGAAGAAAACCCGGAAAAATCTGGAAATTTTGCGTTTCTTTTTTAAATTCATTACTCCACCATTTTTTAAGTTGTAGAGCTGACCCTGTGCACAATAGTAGTGAATTATTATGTACTTTAAGTGTGCAAAAAGCAGGCGCTATAAGACAATTAGTTTTGGCACAATTGCAATTGGAATTTTTTAGTACACTATTTTGCAAAAATTCTGGATGCGTTGGAGGTGGTCCGATTTTAATTTTTCAGTCGGATTTTATAAGTAGAACTTAATACTACAAGACGTATATTCGAATTTGCCTATAAAGTTATGCGAAATAAGTGAAAAATTCCTCCAAACATACTCGAAAACCGGCCGAGCGCGCATACGCGTTCGAGAAGCAGCGGAAATGGAGGAAGCACCGCGTGTTAAAAAGTGTAGACGCTGTAAAAAGAAAGGGCGACAGTTTGGGTACTAGCCCTCCCTCTCTAATCGTTGAGGAAGGGGTTGTTTTAGCTAATCACGTGCCTGCGCGAGAGAGAAAGGTGGTACCCAAACTATCTCTCTCTCTCTCTCTCTCTCTCACGCATATAAACTGTCGCCGTAAGCGTGCTTCCTCCATATTCCATGTAGTAAGTCTCTAAGTTTTCGCATCAATTATGTGAGAAACATACGACGTCCAATAATTGCATTTTTCTGATTTTCATTCTGACGCGCTTGTAGAACGTGATGAAGTCTTTGCGAGAAAATATTTGACTATAAGCAGAAACTACATTTTTGGAATAACTAAATCTAAGGAAATTTACGTCAAAGAATATTCGCTATTCAGAGCTTAGAAGATAGACAATGCAGTGTAACTTTCTTGGCATGTTTTTTTTTATATGAGATTGGTATATCAACTTCTCGTTAACATGTTTATAAATTGCATATTATTTAATCACGAAAATACAAGTATTCAATGCTTAAATCTGCATGGAACGTCTACGAAAATGAAGATACTAAGCAGCCAAGAAATTGTCGATTTTATTCGATAAAAGAAATCAACAAATTTCTTACCAGACGTACCAGATGATAGCTTCTTATTGATGAAGAAGATACTTTCTTTACCTATTCTAAGTTATTTTACAAAATTATTGTTCTATGTTTAGGTAGTTGCTGTTTTTGCTGCTGCTGGTAGGTGCAGATGTAACGAACTAGTGAAGATGTGCATATACAGGGTTGGAAAGTCCCCATGGTTCATCGGCCGTTACCTGAGAACGATAAAGTAAGTCACAGAAATCCGTGCGATAAAGATGGCTATAATGAAGGCGTCTAATAGTCACCGCCCATTTCACCCTTCCACAAATAAGAAGTGGATCTTCTTTCTCTATCGCACGGATTTCTATGACTTTCTTTATCGCTCTCACTTAACGGCCGATGAACCATGGGGACTTTCCGACCCTGTAGAAGGAACAAGAAATGTTTTACTGGTTCATTTCCCTTTCACAAAAACTCTCAAGGAGCGGTCATGATTTTGTTGATAAGTTTACGTCCGCAGAAGACGACCAGTCGATTGCTCAATTACCAACAAGAAGTATGTAGGCATTTTACGCTTTCGGAAAAATACCTACAAATGTTGCCAGATTCCTGAAACTAAAAAATCGCAAATATACCTATACTGATCACCAACAGCTACATTCTTAGCAGATTGTGGTCATCACATCATGTCGAAGATTATCTTCAACAGAAAATCAAGATTGGGAAGAAAGAAAAGAACTTGAACAACAATGCTCTAGCTGCATCTATTACTGCTTGTTCTATGGTTGCAGTAGCAAATACTAATAGAATGTTGTCTCACAAAGAAAATGAATAATGGTGGAATAATGGTAATCCAGTAATTGATTTCTATATAAAAAAATTCTAGGCTGTATAGATACATAATAAAATAATTATGATGCATTAACTTTTTCGTTTTTCTTTTTTTAATATTACAAAATATTTTAAATGTGAGAATATTAATTAAGCACAAATACTGGCGGAGAATATTATCACGTAATATTTTCCACGATACATTTTTATATAGAATTATGGTTTAGAATTTTAAAAATGTAACGGTTCACATTAAATATTTTTCAATTTAGGGTTGACAGTGTTTTAAGAAGATATATTTGAATAGCTGCTTCGTATATTGAAAATAATTATACTCTAAATGGTTTTTATATATAAGCACTGAATACAAGTAACGCCTATTTGTTAAACTGCACAGGCAATAAACAGCAGTTTAGGGCAGTTAGATGGGTTTGTTGTTGGTAATTAGCCGCGGTTGTAGCATGTCAGTGGCAGGCGGTACAAGCGACTTCCGATGTTATACGGCCTTATGCGTACCTCAACCAGACCGACCGGGCCTATTTTTCAATTAAAACTTACACATTATTGTGGTTTATGTTCGGACATAAATGACACCAACACGCAACAATATAAATTTCAGGAAAAGCGATCATAAAAACAGATTCGTACGCTCGTAAACATTATTTGGTGTTTTGGTTTGTAATTTTCAAGCGACGCCGAGGAACATATTTTACATATATTTTCCGGAATTTAAATTATTCAGTGCGATTACTAGTGTGGCGATTAAAATGGTAACGGCATGGACAGAATTAATTAAAGGGATATCGCTACAGAAATCTAGAAAAAATTTACAAAGGTGACTGCTAATTGTGTGACAGAAAACTACACAAAATGTACATACTGATATAGAAAATCATTTTACGGGACATGGAAAATTTATTCCAACAGATCGTATCACCTCACGGTAATTACTACACCATAAAAAGAATGCCATTAACAGTAATTAATTTCTGTCAAAAGATACGACGAAAAGAAATAGTGTCTAAATTTCATGGATTTAAAGTTGTACCTATTACTGTTATAGCGTAAACCAAAGTAAAATTGCCGAAGAATTAAAAAAAAATGTATTTACTGATTTAAAATAGCAGCAATATACAAGCCCTAACAACTAATTGGGACAAAATAAAATACACGCATAAATTCAGATATCTGATTTATTATTTTTTATAATAATTTTTTAAAATTCAATATTGTGTAATTAATTAATTTGCAATAAATATGATCAATTAACTGATTAAGGTGTAATATTTGACAAGCGTCTATNCAGTGAAGACTACTTTTAAATCGTGAACTCAAATAACAGTATCGTTACACTCAAATAACAATACCTATCAGGAAAACTGATAAGATATTAACAATTCAAGAACATGTGATTACAGAGAAGGTTATACGCAACGCAATACTGCCAACCCCATATCACTAAATATATCCATTAGTTGTTAGTTGAGATAGAGGGTGTTTATGTTTTAATTTTTTATTTATTTTTATTAATTATGTCAGAGTTTTAAAGATATTGTCTCGAAATTTGATGGTTGTATTTTATTTAGAAATATTGACAGCAACCTACTAGATAATGTATCAATAGAAATTAAAAATACACAATTTGCACTAAAATATGTTTTATTTTTTCCTCAAAGAACGGTGAATCCTACGAAAAAAATTGAAGCGATCAATTTCATTCAGAATTGATGGCAGATTTCTAAAAAAATATCAAAACTAGAAAAAATCACTAGCGTACCATTTTTTATTATTAAAAAAGGTTGTGACATTCTCGCACGAACGCCACTGGTGCAAGTAGAAATATTCGGATCACCCCAAAAAATGCACATTTATCCCTCCGAAGCGCATTTCAAATTTCGAGTCAATATCTTTAAAACTCTGAAATAATTAATAAAAATAAATAAAAAATTAAAATTGAAACACTCTGTATCTCGGAAATGAAGCATATTTCGACCTACGTTTATATGAACTTTTTTTCACAAAATAACTTCGGCAATCACCCCTTAAAATATTTCGCACTTATTTACGAACACCCTGTATATTCTGTGATAAAAATATTTTACTCATATTTGCTATACCTGTTTAATTGTCGTTCTCAAGTGCACCATGACACTTTTCTTTATGAAAGTACGGTTTAATATACCTACTTTATATTTACTATTGTTGGGAAATATTGGTATTAATAATTATAGAGCAAAGATTTGGGCAATTGTTTGCAATACAGAAACTTTATCAGAAAAGCTGTATAAAATACTATATATTTTGTATAGTTCATATAGATTATGTGTAATACGTTTCGAAAATATTACGTTTTTTTGAAGATTCCCGTAATAAATTGCTCAAAGAAACCTGTCAGTCAAATGCGAGGAAATCTGAATTAGTTTTAGTTAGTTTTATGTATGGCAATGACAAAATATTTTTATAAAAACATCTGCGAAAAAAATGTATAAAATCAAAAAGTTTGTTTATTAAATATAAAATACTGTTGCTGTCAACGATTTTTGCGGATGTACTATAAAAAAATATGACAATTTGGACTGTTATTTAAAAACCTATAATCATTGAACAAATAGATTTGGTAGTTTGTACATGAAATTCTTCGACAACCCCTCACTTTGTTAAATAATTTGGGAAAGTATTTAAGACTATATAACATTCAATCTATCATGTCACAATTTTCCTTATGAATATCCCTACTAATATTATAAATGTGAATGTAAGTTTGTTTGTTACGCTTTNATCTGTCAAGCTGAAAGTTGTTCAAAAACGTTTCCTGAAACAGTTGTCTTTCAAATCTGATGGCATCTACCCTGAGATTGGTATACCTCATGACTTTTTGCTTCAGAGACACTGTTTTAAAAGTTTAAATGTTCGTAGGCAATGCTATTCGACTATTTTCTTGTTTAAACTATTGAACAATGAAACTGACGATTCTAACATTTTGCAAAAGTTCCATCTTCTTGTCCCTCGAACTAATGTTTTAAGCAAGTCTTCGTTATTTCAGTGTTGTACAATTTAATAAGTAGCCAGCTTGATATATTTAACACAACCATTGCCGGTAATAAAAAAGCGTTTTTAGGTTAGTTTTTGTTTGTGTGTTATTTTATTTGCTAGTGTATTTTCACTGTTACCTCATCCTGTAATTAGTATAAACTGTTGGATATTGTAATTTTTAAAATAAAATAAAATTAGCAACAAAACAAAAAATACTTTAACTGTCATTATTAACGAGAAAAATGTTCATTTTATGTGGCAACTAAATATTGGGACATAATACTAATTTTTATTTCTAAAATGGTGTAACATCGCCTTTGGATTTTATGACCGCTTGAATTCTGTTGGACATAGAATTGACTAAGTTTCTGCACTATGCAGGGGTAAATCCATTCCAAATATGCTCTATTTTGTCTTTAAGTTCTGGTAATGTTTGTTGTGGGTTGTTCCTTAATGTCTGTTTCATTTTATGTCATACTGTTTCAATGACATTAAGGTCGGGACTGTTGGAAGGCCAAGAAAGAACATTTAGGTTTAGGTCTGCAAACCACTTTTTTTGTGGTTTTGGCCGTATGACATGCCGCCCCATCCTGCTGGAAAATAAAATTTTCAGCAACACTTAACTTCACGATACTTGGTAGTAAGCTGTTCTGAAGTATTTGTTGATATTTTGCAGCACTTAAAGTACCATCAATAAATTCAAAGCATTCTAATCCTGAAGTTGTCATACAACCCCAAATCATTATTCCTTTAGGAAATTTTACGGTACTTTTTCGTCAATCCTTGTAGGAAGCCTCATGTTTAGAGCGAATCACGCGTTTGCGGTAATCACCAACACATATGTACTTCGAACTTTGTTCCGTCGCTAAAAATTACTCGCGACCAATCCTTCTATAGACCAAGACACTTTAGGTTTTGCCCCCAAGTAAGTCTAGCTTGCTTTTGTTTTGATGTTAACAATGGCTTTTCCTTTGCCTATAAGAAAATATAAATGTTTAAAATTGTTGAATATTAACGATATTGCATAGACTACATGTAATATATTCAGCAACCCAAAGAGTAATAAAGTAATAAACAACCGAAGGGACAGGTTTTTGACCTGCAAGTACGGAGGGCACCGAGGACCAACCGACCACCCAGTTAGTTAGTTCCGAGCATTCAAACACGCCGCGTCTACTTTCGATATATTGTATTTCTGTATTAGTCATTTATAACAATTCTTGTTTTATCAATAAATAATGGCAGTTATGTGTTCCAAATAAAACGATTCATTCCACTCAACCACTCCGACAAAAATATACCTTTAAATTGCCATCTGTAATTCAACCTTGTAAAACTTAAGTCAACATTTATGTATCCACTTGCGACAGCATTCCCTCGATAAATTTAGTCCAGTTTCATGATTTCATTCAACCGTAACATGCTTTAAAGTATTTCTTCGGCCTTTTTTGCATACCTTTACTAATATTCTTTTATTTCTATCAGAAACTAGTTTCGGATGGCCTGGACTTTTACCTTCTTTATCTAGGATACTTCCTGTTTCTCTGTAATGCTTAATTATAATTATAATATATTCCACACTGTAGATTTAGGAATATTAAGTTCATCCGCCACTTGACGTATTGTTTTATTGCGGCAATAATTTTTAGGCACCAATTCACGAATTTTTTAATTTGTGGAGATACCACGCACCATTTTGTTCAATAAATGCAGTGATTCATTTAATACGATAATAAATTAACTGCGGAATAAACTGACGTTTCTTGTAGTTCCCGGCTGCATTGTTTTTCTCAGCCTACTTTGTCTTTCATCGTTTCTTTTTTATTACTTTCTTTATATTGTCCCAATATTTAGTTGTCACTAGTTTTCACATTTTGATCATTTTTACCTGTTGTTATAAGCTATGTTATTGAATAATAACACTTATATTTGTAATTATTTATCATTTAAACAATTGCTTATTCACTATTATTATTAAAATTATAAAAGAGAATAAAATTAATAGACAAAATACCTGAATTATCCAAGTATTTTATTTGTCCCAATATATAGTTGTTAAGAATAAAATTAATAGACAAAATACCTGAATGATCCAAGTATTTTATTTGTCCCAATATATAGTTGTTAAGACTCATATAAATATATCATATACAGGGTGATTCAGAACTTATCAAAAAAAAAATTCTGGATGTACAGGGGACCCTCACAAATACAATTTTGTAAAGAAAAAATCAAAAAGGGCAGTTCGAAATTGATTTAAAAATACACTTTTGCACGGCACTGGAAACTGATCCACTGTAAAACCTGACCTCGCACAATGCGACCGGCATGGCGGTGTGATAAAAACGGACAAAAACTTTCGCAAGGAAAGAAATATGTAAATAGAATTTTATCGCACCTATTTTATATCGGCAAATTCAACTGCTTTTGCCTTTATTAATTAATAAAATCAATTTGTGTTTTTAAATAATAAAATCATTTGATATACCCGATGTTACAATGACAGTTGTTCAAAATTTTATTTCTCATGCTGCATCTATTCCCAATTTTTTTTGGATAAGTAATCACCCTGTATACAAAAATTTTAAACGCAGTGGAAGAGGGTCCTGGTACCAGTAGTCGAAGATTAGCCACAATATTTCAAGTATGTCATATGCTGTAAAAATCAGGTGAGTAAACGGATTATTTATTATTTTTGTGTATTTCATTTATCAATATTGATTATTGTTTGAGTTTTCTGATAGGTCAATTATTAAGTACTTACTGTTTCATAGTTTATCTTATTTAAAAGGATTAAATTTTAGTTTATATGGGATAATAGGGTTCATGGAGAACACTCATTCAATTAAAGTAATGCGCCAAAGTGCAATTTTTCACAGTGAGTGGTGTGGGCTTTTTAATAATCTTTCTTTTAAATTATGAGATTTGTCAACAATGCATTCCGCAGTTCCCAAGTGTGTGTGCGCTGTGACTAACGCGCTTCGTTGTTTGAAGTCACATTAGTTTGTCCAGCGGCGGGGTATAAGAACTATTAAACCAAGGTTAAAAAAAAAAATCAGTTTTCACAACAGAATTTGAGAAAACAAACTTATGATCTGTGTTTCTAAAAGTCAAAGGTAGCGTTAGTATAAATATAACCCCTACTCAAAGTTACACCTTGTATAGATAAGTTTACACATATTGGCTTATTTTGATCTAAGGGATCTTTGGTCTGAGTTGTCTACGTATTTTACAGACATCCATATTAAAAACAGCGTTCATTATGCATGTATTTTTCGTTATGGTTGATCTCATTGAGATGATACTCTAAATTTGCATGCAATAGGGTTGTAAACTAGAGGCCTATCCGCCATACTCCTCTTGAACGTGGCTGCCGCCATGTATGTTTTATTCTTTTCATCATAACGCTTTTCTCTGCTTTTGAGGGAGCGTAAAGTCAAAGCGGTTCAAAGCGGTATCGTTTTAAAGGAATAATATTTTCTCTTTTCAAAGCTTACGCCGGAGTAGAAGCGCGAGGAAACAACTTCTATTTTGCCTCGCTGACTTGATAAAATATTTTAATCAACGTCTTTATATTTCGGAGTTTTATTCCTCGATAACGCCGCGCGCATTACGGCGATCATTTCTCCAAATTCAGTGACACCGACGCCATGATCGTCAGCCGACTTCTTTCACTCTGCTAGAAATCTCGACTCTCCTTTGTTCTGCTTTTCTTAAGCGTGAACTGTCACCAACAAATTACTTCGCTACGAATTAAATATAAATGTAAATACAATGGCAGGATTTCCACTGAACGAACAAATTGCTCTAATGGGATTTGTATTTATTAATAGCAATTATTTCTATTGTTAAGAACAGTATCCATTAAATTGTCATATAATTAACAAATCCGACGTCTTTTATACTTGGACCAAAATTGCATGAAACTAAGAAAATGTGAATATTGCAATTTATATCAAATTAGCAAAAATTTGACAAAAACAAACACTAACAGTAAATAACAGGACTTTGGTCAATGTAAACACAGCATATACGGGGAGTAACGTTGAATGTGGTCATATTTATACGGAGGCACACTGGTGTAGGCAACCTGAAATAACTGCGCACGCTAACCACAGCGCGTATGCAACTATACTCCGCGGTCGAAATAATAGAGAGTGATTTATCGCTAGCTCTTGGACTAGTAAGGAGGATTAGGCGTGCGGGGATCGAAAATCCATAGGCGTGTATACGTAAAAGGCAACAAGATGTAGAAAATATGGAAAAAATATAATAAAACATAACATCTATTATTTTTAGAGGTTTTATCGAGAAAACTTCAAAAATATTTTAGTAACATTTTGTTTTTAAATTTTAAGTGTTTTCTATAAAACGATGCCCTCTTGGGCATCGATAACCCACCACCACCCGGCTTACGCCGCCGCAAAATATTGTAATGTTTACTATTAATATATTTATTTAAGTAGGTACTTACATATTTTATAATAATTATCTCACGAATATTATCACTGTCACACTTTCACTTCACTGCCACATAATCACTTCACTATTAATATATTTAAATACTTACATATCACATTATTCACATTATATATTTCACATATCACTGTTGCTATCACTATCACTAGAACCAGTCATTATTCATTTGGGTGAAGATGATTCTAGTGATAGTGATAGCAACAGTGATATGTGAAATATATAATGTGAATAATGTGATATGTAAGTATTTAAATATATTAATAGTGAAGTGATTATGTGGCAGTGAAGTGAAAGTGTGACAGTGATAATATTCGTGAGATAATTATTATAAAATATGTAAGTACCTACTTAAATAAATATATTAATAGTAAACATTACAATATTTTGCGGCGGCGTAAGCCGGGTGGTGGTGGGTTATCGATGCCCAAGAGGGCATCGTTTTATAGAAAACACTTAAAATTTAAAAACAAAATGTTACTAAAATATTTTTGAAGTTTTCTCGATAAAACCTCTAAAAATAATAGATGTTATGTTTTATTATATTTTTTCCATATTTTCTACATCTTGTTGCCTTTTACGTATACACGCCTATGGATTTTCGATCCCCGCACGCCTCATCCTCCTTACTAGTCCAAGAGCTAGCGATGAATCACTATCTATAA
>NW_019416479.1:174704-292115 GCF_000390285.2 Anoplophora glabripennis | reverse complement strand
CAATTTCATTCAGAATTGATGGCAGATTTCTAAAAAAATATCAAAACTAGAAAAAATCACTAGCGTACCATTTTTTATTATTAAAAAAGGTTGTGACATTCTCGCACGAACGCCACTGGTGCAAGTAGAAATATTCGGATCACCCCAAAAAATGCACATTTATCCCTCCGAAGCGCATTTCAAATTTCGAGTCAATATCTTTAAAACTCTGAAATAATTAATAAAAATAAATAAAAAATTAAAATTGAAACACTCTGTATCTCGGAAATGAAGCATATTTCGACCTACGTTTATATGAACTTTTTTTCACAAAATAACTTCGGCAATCACCCCTTAAAATATTTCGCACTTATTTACGAACACCCTGTATATTCTGTGATAAAAATATTTTACTCATATTTGCTATACCTGTTTAATTGTCGTTCTCAAGTGCACCATGACACTTTTCTTTATGAAAGTACGGTTTAATATACCTACTTTATATTTACTATTGTTGGGAAATATTGGTATTAATAATTATAGAGCAAAGATTTGGGCAATTGTTTGCAATACAGAAACTTTATCAGAAAAGCTGTATAAAATACTATATATTTTGTATAGTTCATATAGATTATGTGTAATACGTTTCGAAAATATTACGTTTTTTTGAAGATTCCCGTAATAAATTGCTCAAAGAAACCTGTCAGTCAAATGCGAGGAAATCTGAATTAGTTTTAGTTAGTTTTATGTATGGCAATGACAAAATATTTTTATAAAAACATCTGCGAAAAAAATGTATAAAATCAAAAAGTTTGTTTATTAAATATAAAATACTGTTGCTGTCAACGATTTTTGCGGATGTACTATAAAAAAATATGACAATTTGGACTGTTATTTAAAAACCTATAATCATTGAACAAATAGATTTGGTAGTTTGTACATGAAATTCTTCGACAACCCCTCACTTTGTTAAATAATTTGGGAAAGTATTTAAGACTATATAACATTCAATCTATCATGTCACAATTTTCCTTATGAATATATTCTATATTTATATAAAAGAATTAAGATTGTATTATACATTAAAATATACAAACAGGTGACTTAAATTAAGAAACAGAAACTGAAAACTTACTATTTAATGCCGCAATTAATATTTAAATTAAGTTAAAGGTTTATAAAACATAACATTATTTATAACTACATGGTTTTTTATATAGAACAATATTTTTGTTATTAATTTTATTGTTTTAGCTAAGCGAATTGATATACATAAGATTTGGATGATTTAGCAAAAACAGAAGTAGTAAAAACCATTAATATTAATTTTATCATTACCATAACATACTTTGTTTCAAACTTGGTACAAACCCTTACAGTAAGTGAGAATCCAGCCGCGTAGTTAGATTTTAAATTTAACTAACGAAAAAAGTATGCTTTGATCATTCAGAAATAATTATTTGCGATGAAATAGATATTTTCCTATCTCTAATAAAAACCCCAAGCAAATAGGACTATAAATAATATTCTGCAAGTGTTGATAACTATAATTCATTGGCGTATTGATATTTTATATGCAAATATGAAATATGTAAATGATTATTATCTTTTCCGCACAAATAATTAATAATTAGGTAATTCTGTCCTATTTTCTGAGGAAAAGAAATTTCTAATGATGCAAATAGTGTGGGATTAAGGATAGAAATAATAATATAAGTCACTTAAGAAAATTACTGTGAACATAAAATCGAAACCAATTACGTTTGCTTGTCCAAGAGTTGTCCCAGACAGTGAAATAATTTGTACTTGTGTACGCACTTTTCCATGAGTCACCTTAAGAACCAAATTAATTGAAGGTCGTCTTCCAACCCTTTAGATTTGCGAATCATTCGTGAGCCAGTTATCTAAACATTATCTTGAGAAATTACCTAGATAAGAACGTCGGATGAAAACGAAAGGGTTACCTAATATAGAAATTCGGTTTTAATGCCTGGGTGCTTGCACGAAACCTATACGGTATGTGTGGCCACTAGATTTGTTCAATAATAAAAATAATTTGTAAGTCAGAGTATTCCATTCACAGTTATAATTAATAACTAAAACTGAATGAGATTATATAAAAAAATAACTGAAAAGACATTTTAGTACTAATTATAGAGCCTAAATATTGTTTAAGTAATATATTTTTACCTGGTTCTAATGCTTTAAATAAATCTCTAATTAATCTAATTAATCTAAGAAATTACTAATCATTTACTTTATGAAAACATTTTATAATATATACGATATAGCTCTCAGGATTTAAATTAGAAATGGATATATGTAAAGTGTGTATCCTATTTAACGTTTGCCAAATATAATTTTTGACTAGCATAATGAAAGAATAAAATATCTTCGTCTGTTGCACAACATACATATAATACGCACAATTTCTGACTTCAGAGTTCGAAAAAGAACGTTTCGGGAGTCCTAATGTTACTGACAACAACACTAATCATTACAAAGCTACCACAACATGGCAGAAAGTAGAAGCAAATAATACGATGCAATATTAACTCCATGTGACTACCATCCCTCTGATTCATCGAAGAAAGTATAGGATGGGACAAACAATGCAAAAGACTTCCTATTGTATAAAATGAAACCTTTTAATTATCTTATTTATGTAAGTGGAGAAATGTTACAACCAGAATCGTTTTATTATTTTTTTCTTATTTTGAGTTCGAATGTCTACGAAAAATCTACAACCCTTGCCGTTTCTTTGAAGTTTCAATATCTTTCTATAAATTGCTAAAAACAGATATCAAATTTTACAAAAAAAATCTGAGAACATTCACTAGTTGAAAATAAAAATCACTCAAATCATACACAAAAAGTTTTAAGATTGTTTATTATCTATTTACTTCAGAATATGAATTAAATTGGAATATGGTCGATACATATTGGTATAACAATTATGAGAAAATCAAAATCAACTATCAAATATCTATTCCTCGAATAAAGGTAATCGGGAAAATATTACACTTTAATAGTCAGACATATTAATTCATTTTAGGAATAATTAGGCACTTTATATGTAGATGAAAAAGCTGTTTTTGTTTCAAGGACAAAAATTACTGTGCATTACCACTATTTTGGTTTTTGCTTTGTTTATCGCTTTCTGTAGTACGAAGTTATTTATCTGATTATCATTGAACTTTTTTCGCCTTTAATGTCGATAGTCAGTTCTCCTTTAATGTCGATCCAATTTCAAACAATTTAAGATTTTTATCAAAAAAAAAAAATCCTTATCCCAATGCGTGACCAATTGAACCATTTGTGCGTCTGAAGAGATCAATGAAACTTTTAGATAACATATTTCTGAACTCCTGAAAATTATATATTTAAAAAAAAAGAAGTTTATATGAATTATAGGAACGTTTTACAGATGACTCGTGAATTTTCTATACCAAGATCTTTACAAAAGATTATCCCGTGATGCGTATGATGATTATGTATGTGAAACCGAGATATGTTTATAAATTAATGTAAAATCTATTTGTTAATTCTAAATAGGAAAATATAATATCCCGAGTACATGCAAAATGTAATAAATAAACCTTAAAACGGTATGATTACATTTTCAAGAACATCTTGTTTCGCAATAAAAGTTATAGAAAATTGTGTTTTTATAATTATGTAACACATGGTCCCTGAAAAAACAACCATTTGCTTTAGTGGTCCGCCATCTCTCAAAAGTTGGGAACCACTGATTTAGATATATTGAGGATTTTTTTATATTGTCAAGATTATAAAATCTATCTTAGAGGAAGAAAACAAATAACTATTACAAATCAGCTCTTTACTCCCAATGGTACTGGTAGGTTGCACATATAAAATCATTTACAAAATTACTACAAATAAAAAAGACTTACTCTAAGAGAAACTGATATTATTTTAATCAGCCAAAACTTTCATTTTTTTTTTAATAGTAACGAAAATTACGAATACAGATATTTAATTTCAGTAAAAATAAAGACACGTGGATACATCTTACAAAAAAAATCGATAAAAAACGAAACGGCGCAAATATCTCCAGAGTTTGAAACAGTTTCAATTTCCTAACTTCTAAAGTAAAAATATACTGGGTGTCCCATTTAAAACAACCAAGTTATTGCTGTTTAAAGTTGAGAAAAGCATCCAGCAGCTTTTTGAATACCCTGTACAATACTGAGTGAAGTTGCAACTTCAAGGATCCAAAATAGACTCTCCAAAGCTGTTCCCTTAAAATTATTTTTTTATTGCAAATATTAAATTTCTACGCTAAGCCTGCATTTTCGCTAAAATTGTTCACCTATTTTTTACGGTAAATGCAGTAAAATACAGGGTGTTCCATTTAAAAATACATAACTTTGATATGGTAAACTTTTCCTGGACAGCCCGTAT
The DNA here is from genome assembly GCF_000390285.2 of Anoplophora glabripennis. Lineage (NCBI taxonomy): Eukaryota > Metazoa > Arthropoda > Insecta > Coleoptera > Cerambycidae > Anoplophora > Anoplophora glabripennis. The sequence continues at coordinate 287,711 of NW_019416479.1, read as the reverse complement.
GCTTCAAAAATATTTTTAAAATGTTGCCGTAATCAACTTACACATACCCACCTAGACAGGTTTCTATAACATTTGCCGTTTGGTCCCAACAACCGAAGCGTTACTGGTGGCCCACCCTGTATAATAACAACTTGAACATAACAACCTTAAAGATATGCCAAAATGTTTGACACAAACGTTTTAGTACACAACCTAATATAAAGAGAAATACATCTAACACAGGTAAATTTCTATCTTTTAACTTTTTTAGTTTAATATTTAAAATAAAGTTTACATTTTCTAGAGAATATATAACATCCATCAGCGTGGTCGATGAAAGGAGCGAGAAAGAAGGTGATATAAATTTGGTGTGAAAGGCGGTTATGTGAATAAACTCAGATGCCGTCCAAAGTATTCTTTATTTACACACAATTTGGGTTAACGTAAGTGCCGCGCATTTTCTATGGTACATGCTCTGTCAGGAGTTCAAGTTTATCGGTGCTTTGCAACACCTCAGTAGTCATCAGTGCTTACATTGTTCTCCAGAATTTCTGCTTGCTTTGTAAATTTAATAATTAGACAACGCGACTATCCTGGCGCCTTAGTTCTATAAAGCAATGGTTATGGTAGGTAGGAAGGCATTTGGGAGAGCACCAGTTATTCCAATAGTTTAGGTGCTTTGCCTGAAAAGGATCTCTCATAATGTTGCAACATTGTAATTTATGTTTCAGCTTTATTGGGTGGGAATTATGTAAGGAATTAATATAGATTCATAGATTCAATATGATAAGACAAGATAATTTTCAATCTTTTTTTATCAAACTTTCAAATACCAATAAACTATTAAGACAGCAGCACATCGAAAGCTGCATTGTCGTGTGCTTTGCGGAAAAGTTGGTTGTCGGAAAAATCCTTTTTTTTAATTGAAGAAAGTGGAAAAATTAAACTATGTTAAAATCTAGAATATAAAAGGCTTTAGCTAGTATGTTTGGGAATACAAGTAATATGTCAAAAATAATTTTTTTTAAATTATTTTGTAAAAAAAATCTTCAAACCATTTCCACTGTTAGAAGTTGATAAAGATTTTGAATGTTCTATATATCAGTTTCCGTTTTTAGGGACCAACATTTCCAAAATTTTTTGGCAGTATCTCACAAAAAAGTTATATACCCGCCATAAAACTTGTATCAAAAACATACTGAATACTGAAATAAAAAGTACCTAGATATACTAAGGAATGTTTTGAGATAAGAGAAACTGACATTATTTTAATTAACAAAAATTTAAAAATAATTTTTTTGAAAAGCTTGAATATAACTAAATTCTAATAATATTTATAGTGCCATAGCCGCTAGTTACAGACGACATAACTAAATCATTTTAAAGAAAATCAAACACACTATAAGTTTCAGTGGTTTAAATTATTCTTTGCAATAATCAGAAAATTATTAAAAACTTTATTATGAGTATTGATAAAATGTAGGTTCTAATTAAAATGTAAGCAGCACATAATGAAATAAAACCACCACAAAAAATTTCCAATTTTTCTTTTTTGTAATAATAACGGGAATTACGGAAATGGAAATGTAATTTCAGTAAAAATAACTGAATATCACAAGTTGATTCTATTTTTTTTAATAACATTCAATTTTTAAAAAATTAAATAACTAGACTAAATAATTATGAAGTTTTTTTGACTTTTCTAAGAAACGNTCTATTGTTAAGAACAGAATCCATTAAATTGTCATATAATTAACAAATCCGACGTCTTTTATACTTGGACCAAAATTGCATGAAACTAAGAAAATGTGAATATTGCAATTTATATCAAATTAGCAAAAATTTGACAAAAACAAACACTAACAGTAAATAACAGGACTTTGGTCAATGTAAACACAGCATATACGGGGAGTAACGTTGAATGTGGTCATATTTATACGAAGGCACACTAGTATAACCTCAAATATGGCATGGCATGCATTGTTGCCAAATCTCACCTTTCTTGATTCGTACACATTGTTTCACGCCGTATCGTGAAACACTGAAACAAATAACTGTAACTTCACTGTACTTACACTACGCAAAATACTTCATTAAATACCACATCACACATAAAGTTCGGGAGCTACCCAGTGGCGAGGTAGATAAAAATTTCAAAAAACATATTATATTATTCGATTTTAGAGAAAAATAATTTCGTATTAGTGTTTTGGGGACACGTACTATTAATCTTAAAAAACTTGACAGTCACCAATATATTCAAATGAGTCGAAATCGTAAGACGCGTACAGAAGGATGCGCATTCTTCTCGGTTTACAGAGATCTTCTACTACTTATCGGTTGCCTCGAATTCTGTGTGTAGAAAAATCGTATGCGCAGAGATGTATTTAGAATAAATGTGTGTTAAGTAGGTACGCAAGTGTATAAATGACATTTGTAACTAATTTAAGTTAGATTTTCTAAAGACGTAAATACGAGGTCTGTTAAGAAATTAACCGAACATTATTTTTTAAACGTTATTATTTGAATTTGTCTACTTCAAAGTACTCCCCTCCCCTATTCACAGACTTTTCCCAGCGGAATTTCTATTTCGTGAAGCAACACTCTTAAAAATTGGGGTAAAAATACAATACATTTGTGAATTTACACTACAGTATTACATAATAAGTAAAGTAAAATTAAATATTCTTCGTAATAATAAAAATATTTATATTTTACTAAGAAAGTTATGTGTTTTTACTTTATAATCTCAATTNGAATATTGCAATTTATATCAAATTAGCAAAAATTTGACAAAAACAAACACTAACAGCAAATAACAGGACTTTGGTCAATGTAAACACAGCATATACGGGGAGTAACGTTGAATGTGGTCATATTTATACGGAGGCACACTGGTGTAGGCAACCTGAAATAACTGCGCACGCTAACCACAGCGCGTATGCAACTATACTCCGCGGTCGAAATAATAGAGAGTGATTTATCGCTAGCTCTTGGACTAGTAAGGAGGATTAGGCGTGCGGGGATCGAAAATCCATAGGCGTGTATACGTAAAAGGCAACAAGATGTAGAAAATATGGAAAAAATATAATAAAACATAACATCTATTATTTTTAGAGGTTTTATCGAGAAAACTTCAAAAATATTTTAGTAACATTTTGTTTTTAAATTTTAAGTGTTTTCTATAAAATGATGCCCTCCCCGATGAACAAAGTTTCATGACGATCGGTTAAGTAGTTTTCGCGTGAAAGCGTAACAAACAAACTTACATTCACATTTATAATATTAGTAGGGATATTCATAAGGAAAATTGTGACATGATAGATTGAATGTTATATAGTCTTAAATACTTTCCCAAATTGTTTAACAAAGTCAGGGGTTGTTGAAGAAATTCATGTACAAACTACCAAATCTATTTGTTCAATGATTATAGGTTTTTAAATAACAGTATAATGTCCAAATTGTCATATTTTTTTATAGTACATCCGCAAAAATCGTTGAAAGCAACAGCATTTTATATTTAATAAACAAACTTTTTGATTTTATACATTTTTTCGCAGATGTTTTTATAAAAATATTTTGTCATTGCNTTGTATTATGGACCATTCGTTTATAGGCACCCAGTATATCAAACCATAGAAGTAAATCTCTTCATTTTGGAAAAATAATTTTATTTTTCTATAATTTCTGCTTTAACTTCGATTAAAAATTAGTAATAAATTTATTATTACACATATTTAAGTGTTTAAACACAAATTTTATGGTTAAAAAGTGTTCAGATATTTAATTCGAGTTTTTGTTTAAATCGGCAACATTTAATGCAGTTTCTCTGTGTTCTTACAATTAAAATTGAAAAAAGGAATGGAAATGTCCTGAATTTCTACATTGAATAAAACCTACACATCTAAAATTCTACCGCTTTCAACCAAAAAATGGGTCAATTTACTTTAGCAGACTTACGTCCTTTAAGAAATGACAGTAAACGTTTATCGGCATTTTCCTGATTTTTATCTACACCACAAGTATTTTTGGGAGTCTTGAACACGAATCTGAACTTCGTATTCGGCAGCCTAATTCATGAGGGGCTGTTAGAAACAGTCCCTTTTATCCATTTTGCCCTCAAGGTGGAGAATTTATTTTAAGAGCTGCTTCCGAAAGTGGATATGCAATTAAATTGTGAATTCCAAAATGTGTAAAAGAACTATGTTTTCTTTCCACGTCTTTCAGATATTATCTGCATTTTCTTTTAAATTAAAAAGATAAAAGTGTGGTTTCGCCGCTGTTGTGCATTAATATTTGGACATATTCATTTTTTCCATTATCATCATATTCCGCCATTCTACACAGTGTAGCAACAATGACGGAACATTTCTCTGTAGGCAATTCGACTAGTTAAAATAAGAAAGAAGTTCTTATAGAAACTATTTTTGGATATTGTGGTGGTACCTAATTGTTGACAGAGAAAGAGATTCATAAAGTGTTATTTTCAATGTTTTAAATATTCTATTGCACCTTTTTAAGCAATCGACAATATCCGACATATTCATTCCTCTTATTTGCATAGCCGATAGAACTGAAAAAGCTATGTGATCTTACAATTGTTTTTCAGAATATTTGGGCCCCTGGAGGTAGTTGAAAAAGTTCATAAATTAAAAATATTCAAGGGATATGACGTCATTACCTTGTATCCAATCCGATGAAATTCTGTCATATTACCAAGCTCACAACTCAATTGGTCTACTGTGTTAGTGAAATGAGCGACAGTCAAAGGTCTGTTGCGTACAAATCGTCGACTGACTATCAGAGCAATTGCAGGAGAGGATAGCATCTGAGTTTGGTTATGCCATGAAATTTTGACTGAAAAATTGAATATATACCTATCGAGTTGCAGCAAAAATTCGCTACTCGTTTGGTGACCGAATAACAGAAAAAAAATTGTGTGGACGTTTGTTAGCAATTCCTCGAATAATCCAATGACGATGAAACATTCATTGAAAGGATCATAACGGGAGACAACTGCTAGGTTTACGGCTACGATATTAAGACAAAAGTTCAATCATCATAATGGATTGAAAAAGGATTGCCATGCGCCAAGAAAGCANTTCAAAGGATCATAACGGGAGACAACTGCTAGGTTTACGGCTACGATATTAAGACAAAAGTCCAATCATCATAATGGATTGAAAAAGGATTGCCATGCGCCAAGAAAGCATGTTCAATGTTAAAGTGATGTTTACTGTTTCTTCGACTTTAATGAAATTGCGAATTTTGAATTCATGCCTCAATGTGAAACCGTATGTACTATCAAGGCGTTTTACAAAAATTGCATGAAAAACATCCGCAAAGAGAGACCACAGTTGTGGCAAGATATTTCATGGTTCTTGCATTACTGCCCTCTCTCACCGATTTTACTCGCCAGACCTGGCTCCTTGTGAATTTTTCTTATTTTCGAAATTAAAAACAGCGGTGGAAGGACGCGGTTTTCAGACTATTGATGACATCAAAGCAATTTCGCCACAGACTTTAAAGGCCATTTGAAATGAAGCTTGCTACGCTATTCCAGCCTCTAAAACTCTACTAGTCAGAAGTCAACAAATATCATAGCTGGAAAGGCAGCAACTCTTAATCTCAGGGTTGAATTTGTCTGTCAAGTCAGAGCGCACAAGGTTACCTGTGAAAAGGAAGTTATTAATAATCTGTGTTTGCCTATAGTTCACTGCAGGGACTGATGAAAATAAACTTACAGGTTACTCTGTATATCATTTATTAGTCATGTAGAGAATCAATGAGATATATAAGGTTGAATGTCAAAGTTATATCACAAATATTGTTAGTTATATCCCCCCAAAGTGCAATTGCAAATTGTGTACAGTTAGCTAATTTATACATCTAAAAACCTTAAACTAAAATCATCTTAATTAACTAAGCACTACAATACAAATAAACAGTGAAGGATATAGAGGCCAAGTACTTATCTTAAAACGTGGTGTTAATCTAGGTATATATTCCTACGACGAGTAAGGTGGTTCCTTGCTAGCTCTAAGGTGGTGTCGGTATCCTAAATATCAACAAGTGTCTTGTCTCAAAATAGCCGTCAACTAAGCGAGGTTATGTCTCTCCACTCCGCTAACAGAATCACGGAGCGTGGTGATAGAAGAACGAGCTCAGCAGGGTGGGAAGGCAGGATGTCCAATAGTATGTTCTGTCAACGAATATTCCCCCAAGATCGCGGTGTTATAACCTATAACCATGCAAGTCTGTCGTACTTCCAAAATCTTATATTTCCCAAGTAATCGTGATAATAAGACGATGAGGGACCCGCTCAAAGAAGCCTAAAAAGTAGATTAATATTTCGATGTGAATATTTTTGAATTTAAAAACCCATCAGAGAAAATTATACAAAGAACAATTCTTACCCAACTAAGTGAGCTTCTCCTCGTGAAATAAAATCCAGCACAGCTGCTTACGGGATAAACCCTATACAAATATTACTAACGAAACCCAACTTACACGTTGATTAACTTTTTAAAAGTTACACAATTGTTAATAATATATTTCAATGAGCTAATGAAGCTATGAAGTGATCCCTTCAACGGTTGAGATTTGAAAGAAAGAAAAGACCTATGGACCTATGGAATATGGTTTATTCGATTTGACACAGAGTAAATTGAACCGTTTCCCTATACCTTGGTCATCTATTTGAAACTGTTAAATTATGTTATAAACAAAGTAATATAAAAAGTTATGAACATATACATTAATAATAGTAATTGATAATTAACTTAGGAATGAATTGAGTACATTGCAATTGATAAAATAATGAATAAGTAATTATAAAACATAATTTAATTATTTGCAAATGTTTATATATTGATATTTTTGAAAACCGTAACAAGCTATCCAGGACTGCTTCGCGAAATGGAAACACCGCCGGGAAAAGTGTGTGAAAAGGGGAGTACCTTGAAGGAGACAAGGACTAATAGTGTACAAAATTAATAACAAAGTTTAAAAAAAAAGTTCGGATATTTTTTGAATAGACCTCGTATACCACTTCATCACGAAATTCATTTATAGAAATATGTATGTAAATATGTATGATATTTTCAATTTTTCCCTCAAAAAATAATGTCACTTTTATGAAATAATAATATGATTTTAATTGACATTCGATATTTCTGAGTTAATTTATCCTTTGGCAGATTAAATACTGCATAAATTCACCTAAATTGTAAAAGGTATTCGAATAGAAACGTTTCAGAAATGTTCCATATAAATAAGCACCATCGATTTTGTGTCACGGAATGTCTCTAATTATAAATCAAATAATTAATAAAGGTGGCACGATTTAATTATATTACTACATAACGTGCCCACTTACATTATTAATTTTCCTATCTGAGAAACCGATCCATGCTACGTTTAATTAAATAAAACATGAATCAAGTTAAATAAGTGTCTCGTATAATTTAAATTGTGATCGCTCAAGACCCCAAGTCACTCGCTAGAAAACAATTTCAGGAACAAGTTTTCGCAAAATCCAAATAATTAATAACTTAAAACAAAACAAACTCCAAAAGAGACATTTAAATATCGCCCTCTCAACAAACGAATATTTTAACGCAAGAATTCCCCCAGAATTCAATTAAATCTGGAGATTCTAAAGACAACTTTATAAAACTCATGATTAAAACATGATGGAAGGTCCGGTGGCAGTTACGTCGTAAAAGCCAGTAGTGCATTGAAATTAAAAAAGGGATTTAAATTTTACTATTACTTCTTTATTAAGGTACACGGAAAAAATACGTTATTTTGAATTAACGATATAGGTACTTAATTATTTGCGTACATATGTATGTATTAGCGTGTATCTTGACATAAATTTTGTAACTATATTTAAGTGAAGAAATCTTACTTCAATCAAGACTACAACATGCTTAGATTATGCGAAAATAAGTAATTTTTGGGAGTATGTTGTAGAGGCTGGGTCAATTTTTACTGATTGAAAGGTGTCTGGAAGTGAATAAGTCATACTTCAAGGATACACCGAGAAAATTATTATCTAATATTAAACTAACCTGTAAGTTCAGGTATGATTCGTTAAGATTTAAATTACTTAATTGTTTATCACCAATGATGAATAATACATTACTTTTTATAATTTTACATTAAATTATAGATTTGAAGGTAATTAGTTTACATTAAATACCTATATAAAATATTATTGCACTGAAATAAATACGAATTCATCGATTTTTTTATAATAATTTTGATTGTGAAAATTTTACTTTTACTTTGCCCAGGCGCCAATAAGAACTCGTTCATCCCAGATACTTTTGTTTAAATTACACTTATTCCCATTGTATAAATTCCTGTGTGTTTGGTTATTTGAGAAATTTAATAACTACTGGAACATTCTAACTTTTGACATCTGTCAGAAGACTATTTGCTGTCTTTGACGTTTAAAACGGGTAACTTCGTATACATTTGTTTATTTACTATTGATACTGACTTGCTTTTGTTTGTTTTAGGAATGTTTGAACGATGTTTCTGGTTCGACAAATTATGAAAGACTGGCTACTAAAAGCTCTGTACTAGTTTTTATAAACTGAAAACAAATGAAGCTGCCGTTATGGAAACGTTATTTGAAGTTTCATGAAATTTTTCAACTGGAATTAGATATGCTTTTATGTATGTTTTTAGCAGCGTGGCACTTATATATTTGGATTCTACATAATTTTCTACAAATGTTCGTACCTAAATCTTTATATTACGTTCATTTTCAAACTTTCTACAAAATTTATGAGAATTTAACCAAACTATACTATTTAGCTTAATTCTATGTCACTAATATTGTTCCACAACAGCGATATTTAGTTACTACTTGGAATGTAAATTGAGATTTAAATACAGTCCTGTATGAAGGTCTTTTTAACACAACACAGGTCATTTTACATCTGAGAAATACCTTTTACACAATAAATTTTACACAATGTTGAGTTATGGGTTTGACATTTCGGAAATCGCTATATAAAGTTATACAAAGAACTTTAATTTTGATTCCACTTATAAATATAGACTAAATGAACTTTAGTTATAGTTTTAGTTTATTGCATGGATTTAATTTATAAGTGCAACTCCTTCTTTCTCTCCGACAATCTACCTGTCAAAATTTTAAATTTCCTACATGTATAAAAAACACTATTTGCTTTTTATTCCGAAAATTATATATGGGGGATAGTCCTTTTTAGGGTAAGGATAATCATTACTTTTAGATTAAAAACGTTGTTTGCTAACACAGAAAAGTAAATAGAAATCTCGTTCTGCGTACATATTTCCATGTGTTGCAATATAAAACCTATTCCGCTAAAATCAATCAGTGCCAACAGTGATTTCGCTTATTTAGTTAAAATAATTTTTCAGGGTTATTACGTATTTTCATATCTGCCTTACTAAGACAGAACCGTGTTTTAGAAAAAAAATGCATCAATTAATTTTAAAAACTAAATGTTTACCAAAGCAAGTCAAGAACGTCGGTCTACATACGTATTTTCTAATATATAATATATATATTATATACCTTGGTCATCTATTTGAAACTGTTAAATTATGTTATAAACAAAGTAATATAAAAAGTTATGAACATATACATTAATAATAGTAATTGATAATTAACTTAGGAATGAATTGAGTACATTGCAATTGATAAAATAATGAATAAGTAATTATAAAACATAATTTAATTATTTGCAAATGTTTATATATTGATATTTTTGAAAACCGTAACAAGCTATCCAGGACTGCTTCGCGAAATGGAAACACCGCCGGGAAAAGTGTGTGAAAAGGGGAGTACCTTGAAGGAGACAAGGACTAATAGTGTACAAAATTAATAACAAAGTTTAAAAAAAAAGTTCGGATATTTTTTGAATAGACCTCGTATACCACTTCATCACGAAATTCATTTATAGAAATATGTATGTAAATATGTATGATATTTTCAATTTTTCCCTCAAAAAATAATGTCACTTTTATGAAATAATAATATGATTTTTATTGACGTTCGATATTTCCGAGTTAATTTATCCTTTGGCAGATTAAATACTGCATAAATTCACCTAAATTGTAAAAGGTATTCGAATAGAAACGTTTCAGAAATGTTCCATATAAATAAGCACCATCGATTTTGTGTCACGGAATGTCTCTAATTATAAATCAAATAATTAATAAAGGTGGCACGATTTAATTATATTACTACATAACGTGCCCACTTACATTATTAATTTTCCTATCTGAGAAACCGATCCATGCTACGTTTAATTAAATAAAACATGAATCAAGTTAAATAAGTGTCTCGTATAATTTAAATTGTGATCGCTCAAGACCCCAAGTCACTCGCTAGAAAACAATTTCAGGAACAAGTTTTCGCAAAATCCAAATAATTAATAACTTAAAACAAAACAAACTCCAAAAGAGACATTTAAATATCGCCCTCTCAACAAACGAATATTTTAACGCAAGAATTCCCCCAGAATTCAATTAAATCTGGAGATTCTAAAGACAACTTTATAAAACTCATGATTAAAACATGATGGAAGGTCCGGCGGCAGTTACGTCGTAAAAGCCAGTAGTGCATTGAAATTAAAAAAGGGATTTAAATTTTACTATTACTTCTTTATTAAGGTACACGGAAAAAATACGTTATTTTGAATTAACGATATAGGTACTTAATTATTTGCGTACATATGTATGTATTAGGGTGTATTATAATCTTGACATAAATTATGTAACNATATCGAGGATCTTCGGCAGAGAGTAGAAAACGGATGCCAGAGAATTCGGAACACACCAGGAATTTTTGAGCGAGTGAGGCAGTCCATGACAAGACGAGCTCAACAATGCATTGGTGTTCATGGAGGTCATTTTGAACATCTCCTTTAAGTTCATTTACTGTTGTTGTAGTTTCATTATTTGTTACTCTTTTAAAGTAAATAAAAAAAACGTTATTTATCAGACCAAGATTAAAGTGTCCATAACTCAGAAACGAATCATTTTAGAGCAGATGTGTATATAAACTTTTTTGATCGCCTTGATGAGTACAATATGGCTATGTATAGCCAGCCCACCTTTTTTGTTACACCCTGTATACCACTGGAATAAAAGCAATATTTGAAGAGTTATGAGGCTTACAGTTTATAGGGAAGTGAAATTATTTACGACAAAATGATTTATTGAATAATCAATATTTTTTCTCATGGCAGTTAAGGAATATCACTCTATCTATCTCTATTACTTTTACAGTAAAATTATGTCCATGCCTTAACAATTGTTCATATTACCCTTTTCAACAGTAGACGTAGAACCTTGCATACATTACTGCTAAGTGATAGTCGTTGAAATTTCACTATAGGAAGCTTAGAAAAGCACGAACGCACATAGTAATATGTTTTAAACATACTTATGTAATATGAATATAAACTAAGTCGGCTTCTGCGTACCTACCTATATTTAATTGTGTTTAAATACCCAACTATTAATTAAGTGTATATTATTTCAATTTTAATTATTAGGTATATGATTTTTTATCATATAATTTACAATAATAAATTCATAACAATAATATTTTATATGTGCATATCTTAAATATGAACTAAAAACTTTAGTCTTCTTCTACATTTCATGTATGGAGCTGGGATAAGATTCCATCCCAGGTCATTGCCTGACTAACTTCATTAAGAATTTTTCTTATCTTATAAAATACTCAGTTCCTGTTGGTATTAATTATCTGCTAATTCCGATCGATTTTAACAATTTTTCGCGCTCTGGAAGACGTAGTACTGCAACGTAGTAAACATTACTTAAGATATGTTTTATAAGTTATATATCACTCATGCATATCATATATGCCAGTAGTTAGACATTGAAATACATAAACTGTTCATCGGTCTTCTACCTATGGGATACTGCGAGAACTGATCAGTTCGAAACCGGTATGTGTCTGGTAACCCTCCTGATGACTGATCTTAACTATTTATTTACTAGATATCGGGGATGTAACTCAATATTAGTTGGGGCATATGGTGGAGTAGTTACCTATTTCCAACAATATCATTAATTAAAATGTTTATTTCACCAAGTGTGATATTTTTCATGCTTTCATAATAGAGGGCACGAAAATGAGCAACTTTTATTAAGCAACTGATAGTGTAAATGCTTCTATGTTCGAGAAAGCTAATTAAGAAAATTAACCATAAATGTAAACCGACTCTGTGCAGCTTGTGCACGTGCACGGCAAGAATGCTCGCTACATGCGTGAAGCGTTTCTCTAATTAGCTGACGATCCACGTGACTTCCACATTCAAGAAAATCTGATGGTAATCAGTTGTTTTTTAGTTATGTGTCCCGGTATCACTTAGCCGGTATATAAAATGTTTTCTGATCAAGAACTATCAAACTCTAACTGTACCGTGTGGAGTGTACTACGGGAACAATTATTACACTCCTATCATGTACAAAGGGTTCAGGCATTAAATAACGATGATTTTCAGCCCCGTGTGGAATTTTGACAGTGGTTTCGACATCAAACAGCACAAGATCCGGATAGGCAAGGTGCTTTTTACGGATGAATGTTGTTTTACCAGAGACGTCATATTAAATTTTCACAACATTCACTATTGGTGTGATGCAAATCCTCACGTTGTACAGAAATCTCGGTTCCAGCAACGGTTTTCAGTGAATGCTTGGTGTGATGTTTTTGGTGACAGATTACTCGGTCCGATAGTGTTACCTGCACGTTTAAATGGTGCTGCTTATTTAGAGTTTTTAACAAATGCATGATAATGCCTCTCTCCGTGTTTCGCGTACAATTTGTGAAATTTTACATACCAACTTTCCGGAAAGGTGGAGAGGACGAAATTGCCCTGTTGGCCAGCATGAAGTCCGGATATGAACCCTCTGAACTCTTTAGTTTATATGAAACAAAATGTGTACCTAATGCCTATGCAGCAGATATTCAACAGCGTGATTTTGCTACAGCTAAAGAAATTCGACAAATGCCGAGTAGCTACTTATAAGAACTAATTCTGACAGTCGTTTGGAAGCATATTTATTAGCACATGGAAACAACTTTGAACAATTTTTGTAGAGCATATCGCCTATAGGCAAGGAATTCGTTTATTCGTTTAATTTTTGTGTGTGTCACTTTTAAACGAGATAAAACGAATAAATTTAAACATTTTAGAAACAAAATGTAAACCGTCAAAACCGCCATCAGCGGTTTCGCACTGCTGGGGACGGTTTTAAATTTGTTTAAACCTTTATGTGATTTTTTTTCAATTTAATGTTTTAGACCACCAACTGCTTAAAAAAAGTTGCTCATTTTCGTGCTCTCTATCACCCGTTTCAAGGAACACACTTATATCAGAAACACCCTGTATATTTCTCCAACGCTCAGTGAGTAAACGGTTATTATAGCAATACGGTAATGTCCTATAGATTGGGCAAGAATACAAAATTTTTTAATATTATACGAAGGCAAAACCGAAATGTTTTAGGCAAAAAATAGTGGCAACTAAATTTTAAGACATCTACAAACACAAAACAGTGTATTGCACTGTATAATTTTCTACCTGGAGGTATCAAAAAAATATTAAAAAATAACGTTATTGGCAACACCATTTAATGTACTGTCAATGTTTTTGGATCGGTAAGATTACAAATAATCATTTGATTAGATGGTTTTACCTCTGAAGTCTTGAATGATATTTGATAATATATGATTTTGACAACCCCTATCTGAATAAGTATTTGTATTATGTAGAATATTCATTCTCAAACNATGGAGCCTTTGTGCTTCGCGTACTATGTACCTCTTGTCGGGAGTTTACGACTTTTAACAGCTGGATCGTTCATCGGTTGTCCTACCTATGACACACTGATGAGGACTAATAAGTCCGAAACCGGTCTGTGCCTGGTGGGACCAGCTGATGAGCGATCCTAGCTGTTGTACTGGGTGTCGCGAATGTAATTCAATGCCGGTAGGGGCAAATAGCCCTCGGAGTAGTTTTTTTTCGCGGCACTGACGACTAACATGTTTCTGGTTGCCCGAGTCGCCACTGACAATGTTTCCTTGTGTCGCGTGTTTCGCCTGATGAGCGGTAAAATTCAAAGGAAATTGAGCAACAGTCTTCAACAGCACGTGACCTGCTACTTATGTTTCTTTTGTGTGGACGATTTGTCATCAGTCAGTCGCTTGTCGCCGATTTTTGTTTTAATTTCGTATCCTTTTGTATGTGATAAAACTTTTAAGTAGTGAAGTACATAATTATCAATAATACGGCCATGTGGACACGTGATAAGATAATATTATTATTGGAAATGTAGAAAGAAGCAGAGTGTTTATGGAATCCAAAAAAATCTAAATCACAAATGTGTAAACAAAAGACACGGTGCTCTGAGTGAAATATCACTTGCTGTAGAATTCGATGTACCGCAGGTTAAATGAAACATTTCGCAGTCCGCTTTGTAAACAACAATTATTTATATTCTGAATACTATATATATCCGACAAGTATTTTTTATGTGTAGACACCCGGTATCAGATATTTGCAACACGTTTCATGAAACTATAACTTCCTTTAAAAAAACATAAAAAATGTTTCGTGTATGTGTACACTGGGTTTCCTATTTCTGCGACAAGTTTCTTTTGACAGGTTGACATTAATGTCGCCACTTGTTGCCTCTGTTTGGACGAACCTTAATGCCTATTGTCGATGCAGCAGATATTCAACAGCGTGATTTTGCTACAGCTAAAGAAATTCGACAAATGCCGAGTAGCTACTTATAAGAACTAATTCTGACAGTNTATGTTCGAGAAAGCTAATTAAGAAAATTAACCATAAATGTAAACCGACTCTGTGCAGCTTGTGCACGTGCACGGCAAGAATGCTCGCTACATGCGTGAAGCGTTTCTCTAATTAGCTGACGATCCACGTGACTTCCACATTCAAGAAAATCTGATGGTAATCAGTTGTTTTTTAGTTATGTGTCCCGGTATCACTTAGCCGGTATATAAAATGTTTTCTGATCAAGAACTATCAAACTCTAACTGTACCGTGTGGAGTGTACTACGGGAACAATTATTACACTCCTATCATGTACAAAGGGTTCAGGCATTAAATAACGATGATTTTCAGCCCCATGTGGAATTTTGACAGTGATTTCGACATCAAACAGCACAAGATCCGGATACGCAAGGTGCTTTTTACGGATGAATGTTGTTTTACCAGAGACGTCATATTAAATTTTCACAACATTCACTATTGGTGTGATGCAAATCCTCACGTTGTACAGAAATCTCGGTTCCAGCAACGGTTTTCAGTGAATGCTTGGTGTGATGTTTTTGGTGACAGATTACTCGGTCCGATAGTGTTACCTGCACGTTTAAATGGTGCTGCTTATTTAGAGTTTTTAACAAATGCATGATAATGCCTCTCTCCGTGTTTCGCGTACAATTTGTGAAATTTTACATACCAACTTTCCGGAAAGGTGGAGAGGACGAAATTGCCCTGTTGGCCAGCATGAAGTCCGGATATGAACCCTCTGAACTCTTTAGTTTATATGAAACAAAATGTGTACCTAATGCCTATGCAGCAGATATTCAACAGCGTGATTTTGCTACAGCTAAAGAAATTCGACAAATGCCGAGTAGCTACTTATAAGAACTAATTCTGACAGTCGTTTGGAAGCATATTTATTAGCACATGGAAACAACTTTGAACAATTTTTGTAGAGCATATCGCCTATAGGCAAGGAATTCGTTTATTCGTTTAATTTTTGTGTGTGTCACTTTTAAACGAGATAAAACGAATAAATTTAAACATTTTAGAAACAAAATGTAAACCGTCAAAACCGCCATCAGCGGTTTCGCACTGCTGGGGACGGTTTTAAATTTGTTTAAACCTTTATGTGATTTTTTTTCAATTTAATGTTTTAGACCACCAACTGCTTAAAAAAAGTTGCTCATTTTCGTGCTCTCTATCACCCGTTTCAAGGAACACACTTATATCAGAAACACCCTGTATATTTCTCCAACGCTCAGTGAGTAAACGGTTATTATAGCAATACGGTAATGTCCTATAGATTGGGCAAGAATACAAATTTTTTTAATATTATACGAAGGCAAAACTGAAATGTTTTAGGCAAAAAATAGTGGCAACTAAATTTTAAGACATCTACAAACACAAAACAGTGTATTGCACTGTATAATTTTCTACCTGGAGGTATCAAAAAAATATTAAAAAATAACGTTATTGGCAACACCATTTAATGTACTGTCAATGTTTTTGGATCGGTAAGATTACAAATAATCATTTGATTAGATGGTTTTACCTCTGAAGTCTTGAATGATATTTGATAATACCTGATTTTGACAACCCCTATCTGAATAAGTATTTGTATTATGTAGAATATTCATTCTCAAACCTATAGATCTAACTATTTTGCTATTACACGGTAAATCCAGAAATTGCTTTGGCAGTGGTTAATACTAAATTAATGATACTTCTAATTTGTGTAATGATATAAATCCAGTTTGAATATTTTAGTTCAACAAACAGTTAATTTTTAAAACTATGGAAACGTTGCCAATAAAGACTGAGGTGCATTTTGCTGAAGTTTACATATCAAATTCATTTTTAATTATCAATTATTATACTTATTTTTATTAGTATTAAAGTATATATCAATATAAGCATACTGAATATAATTTTATTTATATTTTACTGCTTTAATTTGTTATACAATAAATTTAATGACTAAACTGTCGATAAAATATATCCTCCAAATGAACATGTAATATTGTTTTTAGAATTTAAAATAGTATGTAACTAGATATTATTATTGCGGCAACTGTATATTTTATATAAATGAATAACCGAATAAATGAACTGATAAAATGCGTTAATGGATTCGGTAAACTATCAAAACACCAATTCGATTTAAATATAGTTAGGTATACATATATACTTATGAACAAACACTGCATTATAAAACTGTAATAAGGTAACAAAATCAACATACAACTAAGTTTATGTTTATCAATTGTAGATTAATATAAGATTAACATATTTTTTTATTATCTGAAAAATTGAAAGCATTTGGTTATTTAAAAATTGTTATTTTGATTATTTTTACATTTTTATTTTGATTTTTTGAAAGAATTTTTGTTTTTGGGCTACTTTGATTATTTAGTTATACAATATCAGTAGAAAGCAATGCCATTTGGTTCAAGTCTCTAAGTTATACACTGAAAAAAATAGGGGTAAAATCACATAATAACTATGTATGTACTTATTTTTTTACTGAATTACCTACTTATATATTTTTTTTCTCCCACAACATCTAGTGTAAATTGATTTTAAAATGTGTTTATATATAATTACGCAAATTCATATTGTAAAAATGTTACTTATGCATATAATAAAATACAATATCTTCTTACAAAGAATATGTAAATATACCTCTGAAAAATGTAAAATTAATTAAAATCTGATAAATTTCATGTAAAACTTTCCCACAAATGCGCATGAATGGCAAAATACGTTATCGGCTATTGAATTCCGTCATTTGTTTTATCGTACTGCCATTGTTACCTCCATTGTCATTTTTGTGCAATATTATAGTGTCTGTTTATGGTAATGAACATAAAATATCAAAAAAAATCTGGAAACAACATTGGAACTAATCCAGATTCTTCTAGAAAATTCATCCGGATTAAAAACAAAAAATGTGTCTGGATCAGTAAGAAGAGCTGTTCAACAGAAGAAGAGCTGTTTTTTTAACAAATTTAAAGAAGCAGAAGTTGACATCTTTTTTAGATATGTAGGTGGTAAAATTCGTAATCTAAAAATAAACGCCCATGTGTATTATGTATGTAAATATTATGTAAAATAATAATACATATGTTATGATATTTACATATTACCATGTACAAATAAATATTACAATAATGATGTGCCATTTTACAAGATATACAATTACTTATATACATACATAACTGATATGTCCATGACATAAATTCACATAACTTAACGTTGGTTACAAATTACCAACGTTATATTATGTAATTTTAAAATGAACATTTTTTCAATCTATAGAGGCTGATATATAAAATTCTGAAATTGACTAAAAAATGACTTTTTTAAATTTCCAAAAACTCCAGTTATCGAATTTGGTCGTATCCTGAAAATTTAATCAGGATTTTCAGGACCTTCTTTTCTGACCTACTTTAGGAGAAAAAAAATTGCAGCCAAGTCGTTGACCCACGCTCGCACAGTTTCGTCGAAAAGTTATGGATCTACTCATATACAGGGTGATTCAGTCATAATGTCATTAATTTTAAGGAAAGATAGGGAAAAATGAGCAAAAACGTTGAAAAACTCGCACGAAGGTTCGCGTACTTGGAAGATGTGATTTATGAGGGAAACGTCTCCGATATCCTGCTGCAGCTACATTCACATTTCGTAAATATTTTCTATATAAAACCACCATTTTCGCATATTCAAAATTCGCAAAATTAGCCATTACGACCGACACGCGAAACAGTCCGAAATAAACTGCGGGTTGTATTGCATTCTGCATACTTTGTACATATCCCCTCCATATGTACGGCGTGAAAAAAACTCGCTTCACGCAAGACGTTATATCTTCGTTTCTATACAGGGTTATCCAAAAGTCCCGGTACGGCAGAAAAAACTTCCGAAGAAAGTATTTTGGGAAAAAATGTTTCAGACAAAAGTGTAAGGATTTTTCCTTGGCTATCTGATGGTGACCTTGGATTTGACTTTGACTTTGAGCTTCAAGGTCAAGTTAAGTTTTTTAAATGGGAACCCCTATTTTTATTGTGGATTTGGAAAGAGCAGGAAATTTTACGTCCAAAGATGATCTTGACCATGACTTTGGCAATGACCTTCAAGGTCATTCCAAGGCCAAAGTTATTTTTTCATTGGTAAACCCTATTTTTTATTACGGATTTGGAAAGAGCTGAAATTTAACCTATAAGTACGTCCTTGACTAACACTTTGACAATTACCTTCAAGATCATGTCAAGGTCAGGTTAATTTGACCTTGAAGGTCATTGTCAAGACCATCTTTGGACGTAAAATTTCCTGCACTTTCCAAATCCGCATAAAAAATAGGGGTTCCCATTTAAAAAACTTAACTTGACCTTCAAATGACCTTGAAGGTCAAAGTCAAGGTCAAATCCAAGGTCACCATCAAATAGCCAGGAAAAAATACTTACTTTTGTCTGAAACATTTTTCCAAAATGATTTTTTTGAAAATTTTTCTGCCGTACCAGGACTTTTGGATAATCCTGTATACACGTATACTGATGAAATTTTGACCGCACATAGATAGCGCCATGCTCTTCGCCACAATAAAATCAATTTTAAAACAGTATATGCAGTCATAGTTAGATGTAAAAAACAAGATAAATTGGTCAAATAAGCCTTTCTTCCAAAATGACTCCTTATACAGTGTTGAAGTTCATAAAAAAATAATATTTTCTTAACATTTTCAGAACGGCTTTCCGGTAATTATTGTCACTGTGAGACACCCGCAGAATACTATAAGTCAGTGACGTGCAATCACCACTGTTATAAACCTTTTAAAAATAAATGTTGCGCCACTAATATTAGAAATAATTAAATTTAATACAAAAAAGCGTCATTATATATTTTCAGTAAAATGCTCGAATAAAAAATAATATGGAATTACAAACACAATTAATCGAATAGTACCTAAAATGATGTTTTAAAATAATGTTAATTAAATATTCGGTATTTGTGGTGTAAATTTTTTTTATATTTGATGATACACGGAAAATACATATTTTTAAACAATTTTATTAGCCAGTTCAGAGGATAGCTTTTTTTTGTTCTCACAAATTTTGTCCTCCTACAGGTATAGGTGGACAGACCTATTTATGTAAGACGAGAATAATGTTAGATAATTTTTTACCCAAAAAACATGTACACATAAATACAGAAAATTTTTATTTTTTTCAGTGAATAATTTTATTTACAAACAGTGTATTTGATATAATATATTAAATTCAACTAAAAGAACTAAAATCACATTAAGATTCTATATTCAACATGACCCAAAATTGTTGAGGCAAATTGTTGGCATTTAAATGAGTTATTTAGCGTTTGCATAACAATACATTACCTTATTTATAAAAATACCCATTCCAGAAACGTATAATATAATTTTTTTATATCTCAAACCTCTTATCCTTAGAATACATTACGAGTCTACTGGAATACATTACGAGTCTAAGGTATAATTTATCGGAAACCTTCGTAGTCTTAGCTAATAAACATGTTACGCCGTTTTGGAACTAAAACTATTCTGTTAATGTATTTTGTCACAAGAAATTTAGGCTCTGGGAACTGTTATTCCTCCACAATCTCGCTGTTGTGTTGCAGTTCTGATTTATGGCAATCGTTTTATCAGACTGTTAATATAACAACAACAGCACGATGTATATGCTCGTAACAAGGGGATGAGAGCGACCTAAAATATATTCTCCTACAGTACATTGAATAATATCTCTTGGTGCCAAAACACCCTACTTCTACTTTGTGCATAATTCAACATAAAAGTTTCACTCGTTTAACTGCATTATTATAAATCCAAGTATTAGCAGACACATGAAAACATTTAATTAGGTTGGTATACAAATATTTTATCATATCACATATTTGTTTAAATGTTTATATTATTATAGACAATTGTACTTTTGTGATTTTTTTCATTATCAATTACCTATTTACCTACACTTGGCGTTTCTACAAATAGTGGCAAAGCGAGATAGAAAATAGTGTTATTTTAAATAAAACGTACAGACATTAAAGGTAAAGAAGAATGAGGAACAGTTTTTTTGCAGTCGCACAATGGTGCAATATGTAATTTTTATACACTGTGTAACTTTAGTGATTTTTTTTTAATCAAATAAACAAACACTTATGTATTTATGACAAGATTGTCGGCAACCTACAGTGCATGTGGAGGGAGATAGTGCGGGTAAACCGTGACGAAGCGAAGGGAGTCAGTTGTTGATCCGTATTTGAAGACATTACATCTAACTGAATTTGAATGTTTTTCATCGTGTTAAATTCCAAAGGAACTCGGAATCCTGATATTCACATAGTTAAAAGTGACAGATTACACATTCAAAAGATTATGCGAGTTTATTTTCCAAATTTCGTCGTAAAAACAATTTTAGGTCCCTTTTTTTGTAATACCTACCCTATCGTTGGAGAAGGTAGTGTAACCTCAAAAACCAGGTGCGCTATGACCAGCGCGTACATCATCTTTCCTGATTCGTATATGTACAGGGTGAGCAGAACCGATGGATAGCCATCAATACGAGAAAACAGAAACAGCAAAAAGCAAACCGCATTCTGTATCTTTATGGTATGACGAAGTAAGTATTTGACTCTAAATTCCATCTTGGTAAGTTTACCGCCCTAAGGGCTATGACGTTATAGAAATTATTTTTTCCACTTTCATAGATGATATGATCATACGAAAGCCTGTTTCAAATTTTCTAACAGCTTTTCTAAATTGTCTGCTTTTATGATCAAACAATTCTTTACTTTTTTGGTATATGTAAAGTAACCGTAGTATAATTCATCCTAAGTAGGTCAATGCTAGAGTGAACACAGAGATTTACGAATTAAACAGTTTTTAAAAAAGCAGTAACAATAATTTTTATTAAAAATATATTTTATGAGATAATTCAAATCTTTATCTTATAAAAAGTCTTAATTATTTTTATTATAGACATTTTATAAAACTTCAAAAATAATTAACATACCCACGAATATTACTTAATCATGCAAAATAAATCATTGTTAAATAACTTGTTAAAATAACATAGTAACACAAAAATAATAACTGCGTTAGTTTCATAAAGTAAAAAAAAGTAACAACTTGCAACACTGATACAACTCGGGTCCGCATGCGGTCCAGTAGGGATGTATACAAAGCCTTCGGTGCAATTTAAATTAAAAATTGTAATAATATAATACTTTTTTATTCCCAAAAACACTTACATAATGTTATTCCTAAAAAACGGATCCCACTTAATGTTACACCCTGTATATGGAATCCCATATTTAACCGCTAAAAAATAAGTCATTTCGTTACAGAGAGTCAGGGACATGGCAGAAAAAACCTAAAAGGCCGAAGAGACTTAAAATTAATTAAAGCTTCATATGATTTTTGAGAGTATGAAAACAAATTTTGTAACTCATTTTTAAATTTAAACATTGAAGAAAAAATATAAAACATGATTGTGTAAAATTAAGTACTATGTACAATTTGTTGTCATTTAAGTAGGTGTTCCGTTTTTTTAAATTGCATAATATATACTTTTAAGTATAACTGAGTTGATTAATTTAAACCTAGTGTGTCAAGTTTATCATTGGACTAGTATTTTAAGAATGTTTAATTCATTAATTTAAATAACATTCTGTATATGTTTTTTACTTTAGGGAATAATACGTCATTTACAGCGTTACTAAAGCTTTTTAAATTTATTTTGTGTCATTTGTCTCTGAAGAAATGTTACAACGTAGTGTGCCCCATTTGAAACTGGGCCGTAAAAAATTTATTTTGAGGGCGATTTTGACCAACTTTTCTTTTGAATTGTAGAGGGAAGTGTATTTTAGGACCAAGTCGCATCTTTTTTATACAAAAACCAAAGCTTACCAGATCATTTTTGTGGAGTAAAAATTGAAGAAACCATATTAGCGATTTTTTTTTTTGAGAAAATCTGAGTACGCTAGTGAATTAAGCGCCCCTTTAAATTGGCCTAAACCAAGTTTCAAAAAAATATATTGGATATTAATTATTCTACGATCAATTGCCAATGATCTAACCGATTTACTTGTTGTAACCCATGAAATAAAAAGTTAAACGCAGTGGCATAAAAATAAACAAGAAATAAACAGAAAATTTCCGGAAACAATTAAATTTTTGTTCTTTCTACCAGTCCTCCATTAATTTCAATACACTTATCGTATCTCTTTCGTATGTTACGTATTACTCTCCTGAGTTGTTCAGAAGTACTATCTGTACAAGCCTGTATAATTATTATGTTACGTAGTACTGACCGCTGTCTTGACTTGTAAACCGATTCCTTTAGTTTTAGTTCCAAAGGCTTGGGGGCCACTCGATAAAATGATTGTTTCAGCCCAACATTAATTTTCGAAATTATATTTGAGGTTGACGCGTTTTTGACAGGGCAAGTCATAAATATACTGCATTCCTAAATTCATCCCTCAGAAATTCCAGAACAGATTTGAATTTAAATTTTCTTGAATAAAAACGAACCAATAAGTTTGTTGTCCAGTATACTGCACCACACATTTATTTTTTGGAAATATTGCCTGCTCACGTTTATTGTCCAGTCAGGATTTTCAGATGACCAAAAGCGTGAATTTTGAGAAGACACTACTCTCACTGTTGTAAAAGTAGCTTCATCGCTAAATAAAATTTGATTGAAAAAATGTCCTTTATTCACCTTGGGACCTTAAACAAAATTCTAATCTTCGTTCCTTATTTCCCGGTTCCAAAGAATGTAAAATTTTTGGCTTGTACGATTTAATTTTGTTTTTTACAAGACATCGTCTAATATTTTCTCGAGGAATATTTAACTGTAGGCTAGCAACTCTCAAGCTATTATGTTGAATTCTCCTATATTTTCCATTTTAATAATGTCCCTTGATACTGCACCTGCCTCGTTAAAAACGTTATTAATGTGTCAAACTTAAGCTTGATAGGTCTGGGGCTGTATGTCATGTAATAATAATTTAAATGTTTTCTAATAATGTCGTATTTCACCTTTTATTTCATGGGTTACTGGATGAAGACAGAAATCCGTAAGATCTTCACTATTGGCAATTTGATCGTAAAATAATTAATCTATAATATTGTCACGTCTGGGGATTTGACGTTCACTCAGCTGCAAGGGTAAGAGGTTGCGAGAGAAAGAAAACAAATAACTATTACAAATCAGCTCTTTACTCCCAATGGTCCTGGTAGGTCGCACATATAAAATCAATTACAAAATTACTAGAACTATAAAGGTCTTACTCTAATGAGCCATCTTCTAAGGGCGAGTCACACCCAGAGTCCACTAACGACCCTGAGTATCAAGTATCCACTTCCGATACTAAAGAACGACTGACTATGTCCCTTGCACTCGCTTCCCCCGATCCCTCCAATTTTTCTGTACCCTACTTATGTGTCAAAATGGCAAGGAAAGTGGTGCAAGTTGCTTTTACCTTAGTCATCAAAAGCCGAGAAAGAAGCAGACCCAGTTTAACTGTTCGATTTGCTAATAATGCAAAATTGCATTACCTACGTTCTATTGTGTAACTAGTAAGCAGGACTTTATATGGCGAAATTTATAATTAGGAAATATTAAGGCAATAACCTGCTTCTTTCTCTAAGATAGATTTTATAATCTTGACAATATTTTTTTATGAAATTTGGTGTAGGCCCATTTTAATGAGACTCGCGCCCTCAGATTTTTAAAGAAAAATCAACAATATGGTTTCTTCAATTTTTACGTCCCAAAAATGACCTGGTAGGCATCGGTTTTTGCACAAAAAGGATGACACTTGGTCCTAAAGTACACTTTTCTCTACAAATCAAAAAGAGTTGGTCAAAATCGCCCTGTAAGATGAGGGTGACTCGGTTTCAAAATAAGTCACATTGTATATTTTTTTGTCTTCTAAAAAATATTGTGAAAATAGTTTCTATGTTTCTTCGTAAAGTTACAACTTTGAATGCCGTAAGTATGCACATATCGATTTGTTAATTTTTTTTGAGTGAATTACAGAAAAAGTATAAAATTGAATGCTCTATGTAATTTTACTTGTAAACGTAATTTTTTATTACCCACTGTGGTGTCAAAATAACCGATCGTCTAGTATATAATATAACATGAAATTTTTACGAGTGAAGAACGTTATGGCCAAAACTATGCAAAAGAATGCCGTGTCGGTACTGATAGATTTTTTAGCACTTCGTAAATATCGGTTGCCGTGACTCTTCCGGGGCTGTAATAAAGAGCCCGGAGGTGATTTTATAGAAAATGTGTGCTTTTGGGAAAATCAATAAGATGGCGGACCGGGTTTGACCTGAGGTAAATAATATTGCCTGTAAAACATTTATCTTGAGCACCTGCATGCCCATCTGGCGCCAGCATATTGCTAGGTTATATAGCATTTTCCTTAGTTCACAATTTTAGTGTTGTGTTACGTCTAAATTAAATTATCGTCACACAAAGTAATGCTGTCATAGTGAGCCCAGCGAATTACTTTTGCACGTCATGGCCTGAATTCCGTACGAATGTTCCAAAATGACGTGGCAAGGTCGTTCACTTAATAAAAGAAGTAATACAAAAAATGCAAAAGGACACTGCGAAATAATTGCTGACGTGACAAGGGAACAAAATTAAGATAAATTGTAAATTATGTGTAATAAAGGACTTACATTTGTAATAACTCGCCAGGCTTAGAAGAATTTTAAAAAATCCAGAATATCGCGTTCGCTTTATGAAAAATTAAAACGAACTTGGACAGAATAACGTAATAAAGCACAGAATATAACTTTAACATTTGTTTGTACTTATTTTAAAAATTTTCTTGCAGCGTTCATGCCGAATGTATGCTACTAGATAGTATTTAAACGAGGTATTGATTTTTAAGACCTTTATTACAGGACGCACACAGCTATACAGGGTGATTCACAACTTATCCAAAAAAATTTGGGAATAGATGCGGCATGAGAAATGGAGTCAATATTGTAAAAAAAATTTTTGTAAAATCCTTATAGTTTCTGAGAAAAAAATTATTGAAGTTATAGCACATTAAACCACTACATAGCTGGACAACTGTAGTCTCTAGCGTCATTCGCAATACGCGTGGAGAGCCATGTGACTCCTAATACTGAAATCCGTCGTTGCGGTAGTTTTTACCTGTTATCTGTGGTATTTACATCAGTTTTTTAGTAGTTAGTGTCAAAAATGGCTTGCGTGTATAGCAACTCAGAGTTGATGGATATCGTTTTAATTTATGGTGAAGCAAGACAACATTTGTATTATGGTGAAGTATTTGTGTTATGGTGAAGCAAGACATCATTTGTGTTAGTTCGTAGAAAGTGAGTAAGACGGACCCAAATGTGTTTACACGTGAGTGGATAAAATTTTGAACAATTGCTGTTGCAGCATCGGGTATGTCAAATGATTTTATTATTTAAAAACACAAATTAATTTTATTAATAATTAATAAAGGCAAAAGCATTTGAATTTGCCGATATAAAATAGGTGCGATAAAATTCTATTTACATATTTCTTTCCTTGCGAAAGTTTTTGTCCGTTTTTATCACGCCGCCATACCGGTCGCATTGTGCGAGGTCAGGTTTTACAGTGGACCAGTTTCCAGTGCCGTGCAGAAGTGTATTTTTAAATCAATTTCGAACTGACCTTTTTGATTTTTTCTTTACAAAATTATTTGTAAGGGTCCCCTGTACATCCAGAATTTTTTTTTTGGATAAGTTCTGAATTACCCTGTATATTTACAAGGAACAAAATGTTACATTTCTATTACAAATAACCACTCGGACTTCCTTCTCTCTCCTTTATTATCTTTTAAAAATACAAAACTATATTTTAACAGTTCAATAATTTTTTATATGTCATAGCAACATCTATCTTCTTTTTTCTATACATATATGATATAAATCTGAAAATATCAATATTGTTCTCAACACAAAAAAGGTATTCTAAACATGAATGAATAAACGCACAGAGTGCGACAAATACAAAGACATACATTAAGTTACTAAGGGAGCGAAAGATAAATAATTTTCATTTACCACAGTTCTGAGGAATAATTTCGTATATGTATATCTAATAAGGTGGTAAACATGTCGTAATTTTAAAAATGTCCCTTCGACTATTCTGGATCCAAAAGTCACAAAGAACAAAAAAAAGTTTAAAATTACCGGTTTTTGAAATCTATTGTGTTAAACTTCTGGAAAGATATTGATAACCATAAAAAATCTCAGTAAATATTTTTTTAGATTAATGCAAGTGGAACAACTATTTAATCTGTAGGTGAAAATTCACTCAACTGTAGTAAAAATGTCGATCAGTGGGGAAGATACCTACTTGAAAACATGTAATCCTTTGTACTACTAAAAGCAAAAAATATCATCCATTTTATTCAAAATATAGTCAATAATCCTATATTTTATATTTTTTTATCCCTATTAAGTGCTTCGATAAAAATAATAATAATACGACTAAAATGCTTCAGTCAGAATACAGACGATGATTTTAAACATTTGCCAGTTTGGTCGCACGTTGTTCATTTTATAAAACACTTAACGGTTTTGTAAAATATCGATACAGATTTGGCATGCAATCTTGTCGCCTTTTATAAAATACCTAGGTGTTTTACAGAACGATGGATTTTACAAACTGACTGCGACATAAGATTACATAATATACAATATGTCAAAGAAGTCTCCGGAATTTCTCAATAAAACACAATATATTCAATTAATTATCAACATTTATTTTGTTTTCATCAAAATAGATTCCTTTTGTAATACACTTTTTCCGACGAACAATCGGAACAATCCCATCGTCAAAGCACTTTTTAAACGCATATTCCTTTATAGACTTCAGCGATTTTTCTTTAATGGCTTTTATCGATTCGAAACGTGTTCTACGAAGTGGTAATTTGACTTTGGAAAAGAGGAAAAAGTCAGTAGAGACCATATCCGGCGAATACGATGGCTGGTCGATGATATTCGTTGAGTTTTTAGTTAAAAATTCATTCACAATTAATTATCGCTTTATGTGACAGTGCATTATCGTGGTGCAAAATGCAATGTCTCGTCCCTGTTATGATATGATGCGTTGCATGAATATAGAGTCCGAATTAGCTCGTTCAAGCATGTCTTCAGCAACATGTTTGCGACGATCTTTTTGAAGAAAATTCAGCTCTTTTGGAATCAGCCGTGCGACAACCCAAAACTTTAACTAAAATTATTAAATTGGATCATTACCTTTATTGAAAATAGAAAGCAATTTGTAAGCATAAATTATAATAATCAGAATGTTTGCAGTAAATATAACTCGGAATGCTCTTTGGTAACGTTGGGTGTACCATAGGGATCTGTTTTAGGCCATGTGTTATTTGTATTATATGCAAATGATATCGATACTCTCTCACCTAATACTCATTTTACTATGTACGCTGGTGATACCTACGCCTTTAGTAATATCTAATAATTCAAATCGAACCTTAAAAGTTGAATGTAATATTTTATTGAATAACTTAATAACTGGTTTGCCCAAATTCCATTACATTTCAATATTGAAAAAACTCAAGCACTTC
Organism: Anoplophora glabripennis; assembly: GCF_000390285.2. Lineage (NCBI taxonomy): Eukaryota > Metazoa > Arthropoda > Insecta > Coleoptera > Cerambycidae > Anoplophora > Anoplophora glabripennis. The sequence goes on along the minus strand of NW_019416479.1, from coordinate 259,251 downwards.
GATTTTGCACTACTCAAAATTGAAATCGTGAAATATTAATTTTGAATATTAAATAGTAGTTTTCTACCTACTGATACTGTGACAGTAAAATTTTTAGGTCTAAATTTGGACACAAACCTTAACTGGAAATGTAACTGTAAAAATATAATGTCAAAATTGTCTTCAATAACATATTTATTTCTAAATATTAGAACGTCCTAAATATCGATCTACTTCTCTGTTTATACTGTGCCCAAGTTGAATCTCATCTCGATTGAGGTATGGTGTTTGTTTCTGGGCTAATTCAACTTTTTCGTCCCATGTTTTTATGGGGCAGAAACGTGTTTTAAGATGTAAGTTTGGTGTTTTAAGTACTTATTTTTGTAGAAATATATTTAAACATTATGGAATTCTCACCTTGCCATGTATTTATATTTTTGAAACAGGTATGTACCTGGATGTACATATTCAAACACAAAAGCAAATAAATAACGAGTATCACAATGTCAATACCAGACAAAAACATAATTTTCATGTACCATATGCACGATTAAATTTAACTACTCATTCTCCAAACTTTGTAGGGATTAAAATATTTAATTGTTTACCTGTGGAATTAAAAAATATAACTAGTGAAGTTATTCAAAACAAAATTAAAACAATATTCTGCTTCCCATCAGGGTAGAGTACAGTGCTACCAGATTCTATTAAAAAATTAAATTTAAATCTACTTTACGAGGAATTTTCAAATGACAGATTCCGGATACTTTTTTGACAAAATGTAGGTACAATAAATATTGTAGGTGGTTAGTAAATGGATATTCTTTTCAAAGTTCCTATCAAACATTTAGTAAAATATTCACGTAACTGTTGTAATTCTTAAAATATCGAAAAAAAAAAAAAATTGAAAAAGGGATATTTTGTGATTTGTTTAAATTTTGCTCAGCTACATTTTCTATAAATTATATCTAATAATATACTATAAAGATGTGTGATATAATAGACATAAAATGAAACATATTCTGAAATGAACTGAATATGTCATTAAAATATAGCTTGAATTAGCATACTTAATGAAGAAGTCATCTTAAGAATGAAAACGCTGTATCAGAATGAAGCATTAGTTCTCGATGTAACCTTAAATAATTAACAGATTTTAAGATCTTTGGCGGAGTTGACAAAGCAAATATCATCCCGTAATTACCGTTTAACCCTTGTTTTCTGTATCAGACGAACTCTGCAAAAGTCCTACGTTTAAAAGTTAGCTAAAAGACGGAATTTTTGTTTATCTTCATTAGTTGCGCTCAAATACATCCCTTTGGTAGACGTAAACACTGCGAGCCCCATTTTTGCCTTATTCCAATATTTATGCTTGTTGGCATTATTCACCGTTCGCTTGTTACACGTTGCACTTTATTTAAACATCAATGTAGTGTACACAAGAAAATTAATAAAAAAGCCTCTACTGGAACGTTTAAATGCATGCTACCAAATATGTTAAGCAAAATACGTTTACTTTGTACTCATTAATTAAAATATTAAATAAATATTGTAGGTTAATCATTAAAGTAAACGATTTTTAATTTATATAAATAATTTAGTGGAAACATAATATAGAGTAAATTGAGATCAATAACCGCAATACAGTTTAAAATATTTCATTGTTGCCGGTGAATAAAATTACTATAAATGGTCTTTATATAAAACTAGCAGTGAATCTTAATTACAGACTTATATAGAGTCTTCATAAATGATTACAAAATTGGTAATTAAATTTTGGTATAACTAAAAATTAATAAAACAATAACATCAAGGTTACGTTAAAACACGACATTATGTTGTGATGGATTGTGATGGCTTGTGATGGAGTAATTTTACATTTTACTCGACCAATCGGCAATATCAATATCTCGAGCGCAGACACAATAGTTTGTCTCTGTTCACTGTAAACGAATCAATAATTTTGATGACGTTAAGATTTAGGATTTTTTAATTGATAGTAGCAATCGTGCAAGGTAGATTGCATAAGCTGGGCTGTCATATACATTGTAATCATTTATGAGGTTCTGCATTTTCAACTTGTACTGGTGCAGTTTGAAGATATAAAATTGCATAATTATTATTATTATTAATATATTATAGTGTCTCAAAAAAACATTTCCCATGCGGCCAGTCATATACAGTACAGCCAAAAATAAGTAAAAAGTCATCTATACAAAAATTTCTAAAAACTACGTCTAATAAAGTTACGACGTCATTAAGATTGAAAAATAAGTGTCCTTTAGTCAATATAAGTATTATTGAATCTAATAGACGAAACACGACGTCTAAGAAAGTTACGACATTAAGAATGAAAAATAAAAAATGTCCTTTAATCAATCAGAGTATTCTAGATGCGAGATGAAATATTATTGAATCCAGTAGACCTTCATAAAAAGTGAAACGTCAAAATGTAGTAACTGTCAATACATCAAAAGTTAACGTAAAAATGGAAGAAGTTATTTGCATTTTATAGTAATTGTGGAAGGAATATGCAAATCAAGAATTACTGAATATGATCAAGTTATTAGGGTTTTTTATTGATAACGCTCGAATTGCAGCTCAAGTTTACCGTTTCAAATAAAATGCAAATAATTTCTTCCATTTTTACGTTAACTTTTGATGTATTGACATTTATTACATTTTGACGTTTCACTTTTTATGAAGGTCTACTGGATTCAATAATATTTCATCTCGCATGTAGAATAGTCTGATTGATTAAAGGACATTTTTTATATTTCATTCTTAACGTCGTAACTTTCTTAGACGTCGTTTTTCGAAATTTTTGTATAGATGACTTTCGACTTATTTTTGGCTGTACATATTAATGATTTAATCAACAGTCGATATTATTTTTTTGAGTGTAGATTATATGGTTCATTAAATGGTTTTGTTTAAAATGTAAAACGTCCTAGTTTATGGATTTGGTATTTGTAAAAACAAATTTACAGTGTTTCATTTTAATATGTATGTATATCGATTTACTCGTATTCAATATACGGCGGATTTAAATATCGAGAGCTGTTTAATTCCTGCCCCGGCCCTGTGCTGAACCCACAAACCACCCTTTCCTTCATCTACCCTAAGTATCTCTCCTACGACGGGGATTTAATTAAATTGATATCTATTAACTTGCCACAAACTTACTGAATGTAAATAAGATGGGTGCCACTCTTAGTTTAGCGTTCGCGGTGTCAAAGGTAACTCTAAAGGATACGTGCCGCTAATGAGAAGTAAACCGTAGTAAATTATAAGAACCCCAACGCTTACAAATTACCACTTATTGTTTTACTAATATTATTTGATGTGAGGGTAAATTCTTGAACTGCAAGATAAACAAGCTATAGAAATTAAAACGAGTAACAGATGTTTTTGTTTTTATTTCCTTGTACGTTCCAATTTGGATTTCTATTGTTTCTTAATGAGTTTTCTTTAACATACTGATTGGAGCAGTAATGGAGTGTTACAAAAATATACCATTATAATAGTAGTACATCGTTAACGTTGCCATTTTCTTATTTCCTCTTGTGTAGTGGTAATACTAATTAGTATGTAAATTGGAACGAAGAAAATCTAAAATTAATAGTGCAGATTAATAGGTATATAGTCAGATACAGTTTCGTACTGGTTTTTGTTTCAATTTTCGGTGGTTAGGGTCGGTAATAACCAACCAGAACATTTAGATACTAGTTTGTAGTATTGAAGAACCTTCATTATTAATAATTCGCATATTAATTATAATAATACAGTTCCTCAGATCCCAAGGCACGCACTTTGTGACATTTACATAAAACATAAAAAATTAGGATGTTTGAAATTCCAGTGTAGTATATTTGTTTACAGAAATGTACTCATACTGAATTGCAATTATTCCGACAATATTTCAAAATTGTGAAACCATTACAACAAGACATCCCTGTCTTTAATAAAAACTACCTAGACATAAAATAAACTGGTTTTAGAAACGCAGATCAGTTGCACTTAAAGATTAAGCTGTAGGTGCAAAAACTTTTTGCTGACGTTCGTTACTGACAAGAAACGTTTATGGCTGACAGTGTAAGGCTATCCGGATCCGGCTGGCTCTTTCACACGTAATTTAATTTTCAAACCGGTTTGGCCGATATTAGTCTCAGTTGAATTTTTATCACAAGACATGGATCATAGACGCATTGCAATTATGTGGCTTGGCTATTGCCGATGTCGTCGCAATAAAAAAAACAAAAAATATAAAAAAATATCCAAAAAATATGAAAAGGCTAAAGTTTTGTTCCACTGGACAGGTCTGGATTTAAGCAGTGATATAAAGAATGCTATTGCTACTTCTAGCGAACAAACATTCGACATAGTTGCGTACAAATATTTTAAAAAATAATTGACACTTCCTGTTCTTTTCAATGAAACCGGACGACTGAACCCGGCAAGCACCAGGCAAGTATGAAAGCGTCAATACAAAACTATGCACTACTACCACTTCGGTCGCCGGATAGCCGGTACACGGTAGCCGGGCTGGCAGCATAGAAAATATAGTTCTAACGTAGAATGAAATGTCCCTAATATTGCCACTAAACCGCGAAACAGCGCCACGTAACGTTTTGGAAGCTTACTACTACTTAGCTCCTAATGAGTGGGCAACACTTTATACTTTGTGAACTGATTACAGCGCCATCTATCGTATGGAAACGACTTCTCACTTATATCCTCTATATTATATTATTTTAAAAGTTAACCCTTATACAAATAGGAATAGTCAAGTGTCAATACTTTTGAGAACAGATTATTTAGTTAAACAGAAAATGTAGCGAAAAACTAATATTCAGTACTTTTCTAATTCACTTCTGCTTTGATAACGAAACTAGAGGTTTCAGAAACGTCATAGTGTTATTGTGATGTGTATTTGTTTTTCCAGTGCGTAACCAGACTTATACATGTAGATGTATGTCTCTGGCATCTCACTATTAGGCAAAAGTTTTCAGTATTGACACTTGACTGTCCCTATCGGTACAAGGGTTTATTTTTCCAGTTTTTTTTTCTTCAAACTATGGCAAAATATCCAAATTATAACATTTATAATGCCACAAATAAATACAGACAATTTCTTATTTATTATTTTATTATATTATAGTATTTTTCAAATTTTGACATTTGCCAAGATATACTTAGTAAATGGTTTCGATAAGGAAATAAAACATTTTTTAATAATTTTAAGTTTATTTTGTATCTACAAGAAATCCTAATTGATTTATACAGAATGTTGTTATGCATGTACTATTAAAACAATTTCTTGTTATGTATTTAATTGTAAGTAAAAACGACAACAATTTAATTCATTTGCTTCATAAACTTGATAAGTTGGCAAGTAAGCTGTAAAAATATAAAAATTATGCATGAACTGTTATAATAATCTCACTTTCCGGAGAGTATACCTAACCGAATATTTGTACAATATTGGGTTAAATTCAATAGTTCATATAGTTTGGAACTTTCAAACCTTAATATTAACAGTATATTTTCTATGTCTCAAACTGAATAAAGAAAGCAATTCACCACCATTAAAAATTTTGTAAGCATCTAAGTATCAAAGGTTTCATAAAATATTAGTTGGAGTTTATCATCATACACATAATTATTTTTATCTATATTTAACTTAAATAATATGTAATTTCAAACATGCACATTTTATGTGGACTGTTTCTAATCGATTAATACAGGTAACATGAGTATGAGTGTTCCACATAATGTTGGTAAAGATATAGGTTTGGTTTTTAATAAAATATAACTTAAAACTTACACATCGTATTCCCAGTATAATATAATAACAAATAGAAAACTCTTAAGCACTAAATAATTATAAACACAATTCTTGCAATACTATAATTTACAATATTCAGAGGATAACCTAAGAAATCAAAGATAACGAAAGCCAAACTTCAAATACGTGCAAAGTCCAAACTGCATTACCAACCAACCCAAAATGACAGGGTTAGCATTCTCTGCGCCATCTTTTATTTTGGAAGCTAACTAACATGTGACGCCGCCATGACAGTTTCATTATTCATATGTTAGATTTCATTCTACGTTAGTACTATATTTTCTATGGCTGGCAGTGGTGGCGACCGGCTACAACCCGGCGGCCGTTCGCCGGATAGCTCCTTCCGTCACGTGTGAAAGCTGCCATAAGACTCTGTACACCTTGCTGCCGGGTAACCGGATTCGGTTAGTCGGTTCCGGCATGTGTGCAACGGGTGTAAAGCGGTGGTTACATTTGAATGGAATTTCTACGAAATTTCAGATTAAGGCAAATGCGTGTATTTACATGTGAGCGATTACACTGCAGTATTAAACAATTTGGATCGATTTTACCTTACATAAACTTTAACATTCGGTCTATTTCTAGGAATAATGTAATAAATAATGATAACAGAATTTCTTTCCCTAAATTATGACGTCACCGACATTAATGAATCTTTTGCAATGACCGACCTTTACGTCGACACTCGAGATAGTGCGATGGGTGATTGGTTGAATAGTATCTCGTGAAAAATTACACCAATGGCAGCCGGTGAAACAGAATGTTGCTTTTTAATGTGATCTTGATCTTTTTGTTTTAATAATTTTTAATTCTACCGAAATTTAATTGCCAACATGAAATAAAATTACTATTCCAAATAAAATTATTGGTCACGTCATAGGGTATCCCAGGAAACAATTATACAGCAACTTTATATTCTTGAGGTAAAAAGTCAACAAAAAATTCTTCGTTCAAATGCCACGGTATGTTAAAGCCTTATTTTATAATGATTTTTTATTAATGTTCGACAAATTCTTGTTAATTTCTCTTAAAATTGCTAGATTTCAAGTAAAAATAACGAAAATTAGTTTTGCAGAAAGTCAGCAGTTTCTCTGAAAAGATCCATAGCGGGGTAAACATTTTCAAGAGAGAGTCGCACATCCCCATACCCCGTACGCCATTGGTGCATGGAATTAAATGTTTGAAGATAATTTGTATTGCTTTCCGATAATTTTATTGCTTATAACATCATAACATGTCCCTAATTTAAATCAAATATATCTTTGAATCAGTCCATTTAAAAGGTTTTGGACTAATGTAAGTTGGCTTAAATGGCCTAGGACATCATGATTTAAGGACTAAAATACAGTCCGTACAATATCTGTAAAAATAAGCCAATAAAGTTCTGTTATCGGAACTACTGTAATAATTTACCGCCGCAGGGGCGTACCTTGAACTTTTCCGCATTATTTTCTGAATATTAAAATATTAATAAGGTAGGTACTTAAATATATATAAAGTAGATTTTTTGGATTAAAATGTGTTTTTATTTCTTTTACAGTACAGTAGAGAATCATAAATAAATTAGAAGATAATACAATTATAAATACGCTGGTACAAAAAGAACAAACACGCCTTCGTAGCTGCAAAACACAATGTGCACTACAAGCTGCTACGATGAACGCCAATCTCTTTCCACCTCGGGTTTCGAATGCGGTTAATTCCAAGAAAGTGACGCAGGGGTCTTCTTGAAATTCTATCTCAACAAATATCGTACGGGCTGTACATCTTTTAAATCCAAAGAATAAACTTTGAACATAGTATGTTATTTTTTGCCAGGTTGGCCTGATATATTTAAATTTAACATTTATTATATGCCACATTTGGATATGGTAACGGTACATATCTATATTATATCAGTGGACTTGTCACTTCTGGTATCCCACGGATTAATTTTACTCTAACAAGAGCAAACAAAATTAATATTTAATATGATTTTATATACTTTACTTGGGCAGAATTTGAACCGCAATAGCCGCAATAGTGAATATTCACTTGTTTTTTAGTAAAGCTAAATTATATCCATGGGGCACCAAAAGTGGTACTTTACTTCTTGAGACCGAGAGCTAAAATGGTACTTTTAATCCATGGTTTGCAAAAAAAAAATAGTTTACAGATCAAATAAATATGGGTTTGATCCATACATTCATTGATTTTTTAATTTATAGCTTCAATAGATCCTTTCGACGAAATTTATGAAATAATTAATATTAAAAGTAAATTTGTTTTTTATTAGTAGTTTACATTCACATACCTACAACAAATAGAAAAAAAGGAAAAACGTTGGAAAATTGCATATTTAAGCAGTTGTTTATTGTTGAGTACAAAATCTGTATCTTCCCTGAGAATCATATTTCAAAGCAGTTTTTGATCCACACCCAATTTCTCAGTTCCGACCGCTGGACCGCCATACGCCACTAGAAAAGCCACATTTTGAATTGAGAATAATCCGGCCCTGGTTGGAAAATCGCTAGGGGGTGTGGGCGAGATTTCCGGGCGTGTATCTCAACGTGACACCGAGACTTAGTTAGGCCTAGAATTCGGTAAATCCCGCGATCTACTGCTTCCCATCACCTAAGGTTTAGTTCGTACCGGACACGAAATGGGTAGAACCATCGACCGCACTTTTCTAACTCACTGTCGTTTTTTCTCTAAGCCTTGTTATTGCAGATAAAGCTGGATCCACTAAAAATATAATTTAACTTGAAAGATAAAACTCGCTCTTTAAATTGTTCCTTTTTCCGAATGTTTCATCAGCCTAAAAGCGAATTTGCTTGTAATAATTCTTATTTGTTGATAAAAGAATGTGTGTGTACATATTTTTTTTTATTTTATTTTTATTTATTATTTTGAATATCCCAATTATATTTTGTTATGTTTATTTGAATATTTTTGACTATATTTTCGAAAATTTTTCCCAGGGCGCCAACAAGAACTTGTCTTCTACTATTATTTGATGTTAGAGCTAACTTCTTACCAGGGTGTGGTTTCCTCAGCTTATGTTGATTTATTTTAAATATAAGATTTTTGAGAAAATGAAAAATTCAACTTAGCATTTTATATATAGACTATAATGCAAATTCAAATTATTTAGACAATTTAACAAGTTTTATATTTCTTATACTTCTACGTTATATCTACTATCTATGATATTTTGTTCTGGAGAGTGAAAATTTTGAATTGTAGTTAATTTAGAGTTATAAGTTTGACTCATATTACGAATTTGTTTGGTGTGATAATTTTAATTGGTCAATTTAAAGTAGATAACTCCCGTTACACCTTTGAGTAATGATGGTTTCAGACATGCCTTCTCGGTAACGTAATTCTTTTTATGGCTGGCGCTGGCTTTTGGTGCGATTCATCGTCAGGATGGTCCCATACGTCTAATCTTACACTGGTAGAAAGGGTTTGGAACTTAACCTGCTGTTGTATTTGTCCACTGCACTACACTAATTTATTTTTGACAAATTTATATTTTACACTTTCGGTTAGTTAACATTCGTTACCATTATATAAATTTCCAGTAGGTATTTGGTTCGTTGTGAAAATTTTAACTGATGGTAAACTGCAACTCTTGACAGATGGCGCACTACCTTGTGAATACTGTTTGACGTTTCTAACCTGGTAACTATTTTCACCATTTATTTACTTAATTTTGATTTTCATTTGTTTATTTTAGGCGCAACTCAACGATGTATACTTTTTGGTAAATTATGAAAGACTGGCTACTACAGACCCTGTTTTAGTATTTATAAACAAGAGTTTGTTACTATGGAGACATCATATTAAACTTTTGTGAAATGTGTTTTCCAGCATGATTATTACATATTCTGATTCTACCCAATTTTCTCTAAATCTTGATGTTTGTATGTTTTTTTCTACGTTCATTTTCAAACATTCTAATTTCACCTATTTTTGTAAATTTTAACCAAACTGTGCTATCTAGCTTAATTCTATGTATGTAATACTGTTCTGCAACATTGATATTTATTTATTTCCACTTTTCTGAATAGTCTTTATCTGTTGGAATTAACAACTAACTGAAATGTTTTTAGGTCCATCGTTTTTGACAATTTTTAATTTTTATACACTACTTGGAACGTAAATTGGGATTTGAATACAGTTTTTTTATAACTTTTTTAACTTTATAAGGTCTTTTTAACACTACACGAATAATTTTACATCTTATCCACTTACACAAGAAATTTTACATAATATCAACTTATGAGTTTGATATTCCAAAAATCGCTACCTACATGAAGTTATACAATGAACATTAATTTCGATTCCACTTATAAATATAGACTAAAGGTAAATAAACTTTAGTTTTAGTTTTAATTTATTGCATGAATTTTATTTATAAGTGCAACTCCTTCTTTCTCCGTTGATCAACTTGTCAAAAATTCTCCGTTGATCAACTTGTCAAAAATTTGAACATTTTTTAAATTTCCTCAAACCAATGCTCCAATATGACATATAACTACAAAATTGTACTTTATTGTACCTTCTAACTTTTATACAATATATAGTTGCCTTTTACAGCCAATTTAGTTCAAAAATGTATATTGTTTACTTTATTTTGACAGATTGATTTAATTCATTTAACGATTTTGCCTTTTTATACTATAAACGTATTCTATATCTAAATTGTATCCTTCATTTTCTCATATTTAGTATTCCACATCCCTGTTGTCCGTTTTTTCTACTTTTCTTTCACGTGAATATGTCAAAATTTTAAAATTACATTATGTTTTCTATTTATTTAACGTTTCAACTCAAAATATAACAATAGATATAGGTATACATAAAATTAAAAAATTTTAAGATCCAAATGGATCCAAAAATACTACAAACTGGTACTAACTTTCAGTTTTTCAATATACTTATAACCTTACATAATAACAATTCAACGATATAAGAGCATATTTTAGAATAGAATAGAATAGAATAGAATAGAATATAGAATAGAATCTATTCTATTCTATTTCTTTACTTACGAGGAAGGTCACCGATTTCAGTGAAACTTCACTATATGTAGAGGACAAAAAATACGAGGCACGTATTTTTGTGGTTCTGTAATAAATAAATTGTTGAGGTAGCTAAGCAACAGAGTGTTTATAAAAAAAAAGCAGATATCTCTGAATTGAATTTAGAAAACAAATATATATATGTACTTTACAACATAAATAAAGAGATAGAAACTTCACAGTGATCATAATTTCCCCAGTATTATAATAAAAAAGAAGATAAAGTCCATTTACTTTCTCTTATGGTGAACAGTTAAGCTGCATCACGTATATTTTCTTTTCAGCCGATAAACGTTTTAAGGGGACAAAAAGCATCCCTAAAATTTTCCCCTAAAAATAGTTTTTTCAAGAAATCTCTGTTTCTTTACAAATTTAAATATCTTTATTTTTTTCATAATTACATTAATAAAATGCATTGTTTCACATTTCTTGCAACTTTTAAATGATGAGCGAGTAAGTATATTTACAAAAAAATAATAAGATTTCCTTCCAATGGGATACTATTATTAGTAACTGCAAGTACAATAAAGATTAAATAAGTATCCTTTCATTAAGAAAACAATGAACTGTAAAGTAATCAAAATTTTAAATTATGGTAGGTATTCTGTTAACTTTAATTCAAATATAAAATTATAACAATGCATTTATTAGTTATTTGAAGTTATTTATGTTTGCTATCCTTTAAAAACTTTTAAGACAACAGGAATAATTGGAGAAAAATTCTAAGAAGAGCAACCAAAATCATTTCATTAATTGTTCTGTTTCAGTTGCAAAATACTAAATCATAGAAATACAGCTAATAATTTTGATTGTTGAATGTTCCACGGATATCATTTAAATTCAAAATATCCTCATTAGAATAATTATTTTGCATTGTTCTTGTCGAGAAAATACTTGAAACTTGTAGAATATTGAATGACAGTACCAATATTTGCTTTTCAAGGCATTTTTAATGTAATATTCTTCAGAATGTAAACCGCGAATATCTGAGAAAATTGAACCTGTAACATTGCCCATATCGGTGAAAAGAGAATTTGATTTGAAATGTTCCATTTGAATTTAAAAAGTTTCGTCGGATTTAAGTTTTCAAAATGTAACGTAAAAAATAGGACACTTAGTATAATTTTCTTCAGATAATTTTTATAGCGGAAGGTAGTGCATCTTATGTTCTTTGTGTATATAAGGAATTATTTTCGAAACGCTTGCATTTGTCAAAATTTTTATAAAATGCCGATTATCTCGAAATCTGTTAGATTTAGGTACAGGAAAGCTTTAACATAAAAATAGGGTCTCCATTTAAAATAACGAAGTCGAGAGCTACTTCCGGTTGTGAAAAACCATACTTATCGTATCAACTTCGACGTCACCTGTTACGTAGGTGTTATACAATAATGAAAACGTAATATTGACAGTTGGTATAAGGAAGCGCAGAAACAAACGCTTAGGTGAGGAATTCTGGAAGGAAGCCTAAATAGTTGAGGTGAGGATAGCGCAGAGTGAAAAGTAAGACGATCGGTGTACGGTGAAAATATATAAGTAGTGAAAAATTAAAGTGTTACCCGTATTAATTAGCCTGTAATTATTCTTTAAGTACTTTGTTGTTAATTGTTCTATGTAATCTTATGATTGTGATGATTATAGATGTTTCATGATAATAATTCTGTATGTGTTTAGCCTTCATTGTCTTATGCTCAGGGGCGTATATTTTTCTAAGGTAAAATTGTTATAATTATTATTAAAGATTGCTCATTATTTATTACATGTTAAAGTATGTATATATTGTCGTGTCTGCCCAGATATTGCAATAACAACTCCTTTGTTTCACATTTAACTTGTTTTGTCATGATTACGTTGTTCGAAAAACAAGTAATAAAGCATCTCTTCTTCTCACTTTATGCCATACGCATATAGGAGCCCTGTTGAATTTACTAACATTTACGCCCGTGAGGAATGAATCTGTAAAAAGAATAATTGAATACAAAAAAAAGAATTGCTCTGGATTGCCTCCCGTACGGGACTCCAGTACCTTGAATTTTATTGTATTTACTTGACGTTTTCCATGCATTGTATAATTATTATTGTTGTTATTATTACCTTCCGGCCTTGCCGGCTAACCAACACCAAACCTCTTCAGTTTTACTTGGGAGTGTGTATGTCAAATTCGAGTGAGGTGACATTTAGTGAGAAATTAAATGAGTCGGGCGTTATTTATCATTAGCAAAGGATCTTAATTTATGCCTTCTGTTAGCGGTTGTTTTGTATTAATATTTGGGTAGTTAGAGCAACGATCGTGGGTTTCTCTGCCATGCTCTCCACCACAGGAGCTCTAGGTGAGCATGGCACTCTCCTTTTATGTTAAATGGTTGTTAATGTGTTTGCTGTTCTTTCCAATTGTCACATGTTTAATTTGAAGACAGTTATATGTAAATAATAAAGTTAGGTGTATTTACTCTGTTTTTGTTTTATAAAAAAATTGAACCATACTTCCCCTCTTTAAAGTTAGTAACCAGCGCCTTCCGGTCAATAAAAAATAGATGTATACAACGTAGGTATTCCTTATGACGATCACATATTTTTGGCCACAACTACGTTTATATTTTTTTTATCGAACCCGGGGTTGTTATACTACACGGTATAACCGGAAGTACTGCGTTGATGTCATTATTTTCGTTGAAGAGAACAGATCTGATACCTAACCTCTGTAAACAAAATTTCAGTCATATTGTCTTTGGTTCCGTGAAGAATCCTGTATATTGTACGCTACTGTCAAAAGCAATTGTAAAGATTGTAATACACTTTCAGGTCTTCATTATGAGATAACAGATTAAAAAAAAGAGAAGCAAAATAAAATTTCTGTAAGTAGTAGTAGTAGTAAAATTAAATTTAAGCTGTTTAGTTATCTACACAGAATCAAAATTCTTACAAAATGCTGAAAGGCAGGAAAAAGAAAGTAAAACAGGCAAAGGATATCACTTTGAACTTATAATTTTTCCATATAGAAAATTTTGTGAGTTATCTGTACTGATCAAAATCCACACACAATGCCTCCACCGCCCCTGTCCAGAGTGGCTGATTTCGTGATGTACCAGATTGAAAAATAATTGGATGCATGACGCTTTCAAGTTATCAGATACCGGAAGTCGAGAGTGTCGTTGAAGCTTTTGTTGGGTCCCATGCCACGTCACGCGCGGCATAAGCTGGAGTGGCTCTCAGGCCTTTACTCTTTTGAAAAAGGAACTCTTCACTTGTCTCCCTGCCGAGGCTATCCACAATACACCATTATACATTGTTTCTGTCGCCGTGTACAAGAGCATCTCTTAAGACCCAGATACTAGATTTATTCACGTTGTTTTCACTGCACTGTTTTAATTATTATGTCTCGGGCCAAGTGTCATCCTAGTCACTATATCGCAACCATCGTTGATAATCCATTTAGGACTTTCAAGCTAAATTGCTTGCGATTCGTTTCCAGCTCGAACTGAGGTGTCCTTTATTGGCGTTGGTAAATTTAATTACACTTTGCTCGACAGGATTTTACGATTTTCTAAATTAGACGCATAAAACCGTTGTGTTTAAAGACTGCAATGATTTTTTCATATTTATACTAAATTTTGAAAAACATTCAACTTAAAAAGGATAATATTCCAAAACCAAACATTCTAATTTTTTTTACATATGGAACAACTGCTTCAGTTTTAAGAAACTGGAGTAAATAAATATATTCCACAAAATATTAATCTAATTATGTTTACCTCAATGACAGAAATAAAAATAATAATAATTGCAGCGGAAATTTTATTATTTCTGGGGAGTTGTGATCACCCTTACAAAATTCAACATTTTCAGTTCATCGTTTTTTTTTTTAGATTTTTAATTGTCTTTATTTACACATAAAGCTTTCCAGTTTATTTGAAAAAATTGTGGTAAGCTTTTAAAATAAAAAAATATTTATTTTCTCCGTTACACAGAAAGAACAATTTATTTGTGACAAAGAAACGTCTTTATTAGACAGTAATTTTTTTAAATAGAACATGTGAGATCTGCGGTATATTAAGTTAATTTTATTTTAAAGGGAGGGCCTACTTAATAACAATTTCTTGATTTAAGTAAATTTAATTTATCGGGACTATTTACTATTCTATTTTTTACAATTAATACTGCCGTAGAATAGGTACAACTTTTAGTAAAAACTGTATATATTTATATAAAAAATGTAATATTCAATTAGAAAATTAATATAATAGAAGGAATAATTTTTCATGCAGTGGTAATTTTTTAACTCGGCCAATACTGGTTCTGTCTTTTTTTTACAACTCAAATTAATCTTTAATGTTTTCTTTCGTTGATGTTTGTTTAACATCTTCGAATATATTATTTCTTTCTGAGAAAATTATATTTGTTAGATCATATCCTCAAAGTCATCATTTGTTTACTGTAAATTAGATTTATTAACAACAAAGAAACTGTGCTCGCACCCTATAAATGAGGAAATAATATTTTTGCATGAGACGTTTGCAATCGATAGTTTAATTTATAATTTTAAAATATCTAATTTCATTTACATACGATCCGCCATTTTGCAGAAATTTAAAGAAATATTTTCCCAGTAGCTCTTATTTATAGGCGACGTTTCGCTTATACAGGGTGTTTGTTCCATTTAAGCCTGGTATCTTGAAAACATTGAGAGTCGGAATTCACTCAGTTCAGAGCAACTTTTACAATATAAATAATTTGGAAAAAAAATAGCTCCAGTATTAAATATCTCGGAAACCATTGATGTTTCAAAAATATTAATATTACAGGAGTTACTCAGAATTTAGCAATTTGTCCATATTGCCACTACGAAGAGAAACACACTTTTTACAGATGTTAAATATCTGTATTAGTGTTCGAGATATCGGCCTAGAGAATTTTCTTATACAAATTCTATGAGAGCATTCTACGAGTAAAAATTTAAAAAACTAGATACTGTTTTTCAATTTTTGATTTCAAGTTAAAGGTCTTAACAGAATATCTCACACTCTTTATTGCAATCATTAATTATTACACAGTTCCACAAAGAAAATCGTAAAAATTCTAGGGTCTGACTTTGTCCACCATATGTTTTCGGGGTCGCTGAATCCGAATCCGGGGGTGTCGGGGTTACGGGGTTCGATGTTACGGGGCTAAGGGGTTATGGTGTTATAGGATTAAAGGGTTGTGAGGTTATAGGGTTGTAGATATTCAGTAGTCAATGGATAGAGGATTTATTGGGTTTTAGGGCCTATTTTTGAGGTTATGAAAAATTTTGACGTGATGGGTTTAAATGGACCCCGGATTCGAATTCAACCCCGAAAACATATGGTAGACATGGTCAGATCCCCAGAAGTAATTTTAATTTTTTTTTGTGGAGCTGTGTTATTTTTAATAAATGTTCAAAATAGTAGCGTAACAAGACAGTCAGGTCACACAAATAGGTTTCGAGACAAGAGTAATCATCGGAAGACCAAGGAAAGGTATAGTTTTTCCGAAGTCAGTTGAACATGTACAAAAAATCCGAGCAATTAAATTTAATGAGTTTCATAGGCGTCCCTAAACAAGTTTTCTGTTAAGGTAAAAAATTATAATAATTTGTATATAATGTGTAGAAAATTTGTATTATATGTTCATTTGACCAATAACATATTTTAATTATTTATGTCCTCAAACAATTTTATTATATTGGTGGTAAATTTCGTTTTGTTCCGTTTCAAAAGGTCTCCAAAATGCCATGTTGTAATAATATTATTTCTCCTTTTCGCAATTATAATATAAATGATTAATAGAAGGTGCCTATAAAAAAATTAAAATTATCTAAATCACACCAAATTCCGCATCGTGGCACTGCACTGCCAAGCGATTTTATGATGCAGTTGACCAAAGCTACTGTGTGGGAACCCGTTCGGCCGCACGCGCATTCTCCAACTAGGCGTATACATTTCTACCACCTGCACGTTTTGTTGCACCAGACTTCTGTATAGGTATGACTAAATAAATATGGGAACAAGTTTTTTAAATATTTCAATGCCGAGTTGTTGCTTAGTGACCGAGCCTGGTACATACCTGGAAGTTATTGGTTCTTCAATTGACTTCGGAAAAACTATACCGCAACCCAACATTAAGGTTTTGTTTCCTTTTTTTTTAAATAAATCAATAAAATGTATTTTGTAGCTGAATTACGGTTTTGTACAGCGAATCAGTTGAGATAGGCAGTTGAGCACTGGTGAACAAATTTTTGTGGACATCTAAACTAATACTTTGCAAAATAAGTATACGATACTTTTGTTACTATTTTATTAGCCTTTATAACAACATTTTAAAAAATATTTTGTCTCGATAATTACTCAAAATTTAACGATCTTTCAGATGGACTGCATTTCCACGTTCCAGGGATCAAAAAATTTTTTAGTATCGCCACGTCAACTATACAGAAAGATTGGAACTAACAGTTCTAACTACAATTTGAAGCTATTCGAGGGACCTAACAAAAGAACCCAAGTTTCCGGAACTATAATAAAATTCTTAATTTCGGAGATATTGGACAGCCAGCGGGAGTGTTAAATGGCACACCCTATATACATAATGTTGCGAAAGTGTCCTAATTATGTATAACTCAAAAAGCTACGAAATATTACAAATACAAAAGCCACAGGAATTTTGCAAATAAACTAGTTACAAAAATTAAAGGATAAAGAAATTCTAAATTTTTAGGTAATACTTAAAGGGTTGTATTGCCAAAAAACGCTCGTAGAGCGATAGACAAAATGCGAACCATAAGAAAAACAGAGGAAAAAAAATGTAATGTTTTGTTTTCTTCTCAAAAGGTCTACGGTCCTCTTTCATTTGAGCTATATATGATGATTTGTTACTTACTTATTGTCGTTTAAAGCAAACATAATCTTTTCAGCTTTGATCTTTAATTACTATAGAACTTATGATCGTCCAAAGAATCTAAGCAGATTCTTGAAAATTTCATCGTATCCACCCACTATAATGCATTCTTCAAAAATTTTTTCAAAAAATTTTTTTTTAATTTTTTTCGATAGTTACGTTGATAAAATATGAATTTTTGTAAAACATTTCCAATTAAAAAAAAATGTAAAAGAAAGAATTTATCCTTTAATTGATTTTTTATCAAAAACGACGATTTTAACCAATCAGATCACAATAAAAGAAAAATCGCAGCGGTTTGAGCTTGAGGGCTTCTTTGGGATACTTTGAGGTTAAAAAGAAACAAAAAAATCCTTATTTGTAAAGTTATCTCAAATTTAGCGAAAATCCTTAAATATGCAAAGAATAGAAATGGAATTTTTTTTCTTATGGTTTCTTAAAGGTCAACGATAAAAATTTTTGATTTTCAGGTTTTGAAACTGGAAACTTCAAGCTTCAATTTGCTTTCTGTACGGTTCTATAACCATTTTTCGCCAAGTTACAGTATAAAAATTTAGGGTTTTTTTTCATCCTTAATTTTTGTGACTAGTGTATCATCGAAAAAACCTACAAATTTCTAACTCTAGAAGAACTTCTCTAGAACTAACATTGAAGATCCTGTATTATCTGCGATATTCAGAGTGGGCATCAAATTTCAAATAAATTGTATACCATATGGGCTATTTTCCATTCTCGTATACCTATTTCATATTATTTTATTATAGAGAAGGTGTTGAAAAGGTTCAAATTACTCTTTAATGATATTTCCAGAGCATCGGAGAAAAACATAAAATCAGCATTCAGAATAAAAATGTGATAGAGTTAATTTAATACAGTATAACCTCCTGGCTATTTTCCAAGGCATTGAACTTTATACGTTCCACACTCAACTCGCCGCTCTCTATTTTGGAGTCTTGTCTTCGGACAGATGTGACGGATCAACAATTGGGGCTGGATTAAGCGTCGGTTCCATGTAGATTGTCTTTGTGTCCGTCGATTCCACGTTTTTTTGCGCGACTAACGAGTCTCGTAACACCGAAAAGACCGTGCTTTGCGGTTACGGTTTTAGATAATGACGTTCCCCATTTCCCTTGATTCCGGTATATGGCGTCCAATTTAGATGTCTATACCGATAATTGAATCTGACAAATGTGAAAAAGATAATTTTTTTTATGACTTCTTCATTAGTTTATGAAATATGAAAATCGGGTTCTTCCATTATAGTGCCGCGAAATTATCGCTGGTGGGATAATTTTGCTTTATTAAAATTTAATACGTATCGTGAGAAAACATTGAATATCCATTAACTTGGGTTTTATTCAAAAAAGTAAAAAGATCCTTTTTAAAAATAAGCTGTTGCTCAGCTAATTGCAGTCGGATTTAAAAAATTCCGGCACAGCTTGAATGCGATTTTTAATGCACACTCTACCAATCTACAAAATAAAGCTCGGACTTCCTTACAGACGCCATATTGAATTGTTTGGAATCCAAAATTCAAACGGAAAAAACTTCAAATTCATTTAGCTTGTCATTTATAGGATTACCAACTCATAATTTCTCATTTTTAGGACAAAGCAGCTAAAAATTTAGAACAAAGGAAAAATGAGACATTTTTTATTTATCTTATGAAATAACCGAACATATGTATTTTTAGTAGAACAAAACATGAATGCATAGAAACTATATTTTTTACACGCTTTACACATTTACTTTTGTTAAAACAACACAAACAAGTGACATTTACAAATTAGGGATCGGTAAATGATTACTTACCGATCAGGAGGCGGCTTTTAAAGCCTAAACTATATTTCCTTGGTTTGCCAGAATAGTGGCATTGAAGTCCTTCGAAATGCGTTCCTACCTACTAACTGATTTGTGACCTTCCCATCTAGCATTGCCAAGAATAAGTGACTGCCTGTTTTGGTCGTGGTGCTAGATATTTTTGATAAAATTCCAAATAACTAACTGTCTCGTTTCCTTGATTTGTTATTGTGAACGTGACATGATTTTTAACGGTTTTTTTCAATATATGTATCCCGAACAGTAACAAAGCATGCAATACGTATAAAGTCAGTCGATAGATCGTTTTAAAACCTACAACTTTCTCATTTAAAATGTTTCGATCGGAGCTATAGTTTTTTTAGTTATTTAAGAAAAAGTTTTTTACAACTTTGCGATTTTTTTTGGCCATGTTCGCCATTTTGGAGTTTAAAGACAAGAAACTGAATTTAAAATTTAATTTCCTATACAATCATATTTTTTTTGTACAGGTAATAATTTTTGCAAATTTAACATTATGCCGTCACAGAATGCTTGGACTAATATGCGTTTCACTCTCGGGAATATTTACAAAAATGCATCTTTATTTTCAATGTCATTTATTTTCATATTATATAGTTCTTCTCTTCTTTACACCCCTGCTATTCCAAATATCATTCCTACGTTTATATTTAAATAAAAGTCATCAAAAAAATTATTTAAAAATTTGCTCTCTGATAAAAATTCTTGATTTTTTCACATTATGTCCGATATTTTTCCTTTTAAGAAAAGCAATTAACGTAGTATATTTTGAAAGATCAAAGCTTTATGCAAGAATATTGTGGCTTTGAGCATAGAGTATATTATATTCAGCCCATAAGTGTTTCATTTCTTGCACAAATTATGGTAGCATTAACTTTTCTGTGATACTTCCAAAATTTTTTTTGTTACACCACGCTGCAAATAGCTTAAAGATTTTCACATATCTCTCTTTGGACTCCTCGGGAATTATGATTGAGCATCCTACTTGCCAAGCATTTACCAAGTCTGAATCGTCACTTTTTTTAATCATAACTTGCAGAAAGCTTAAGTTGTGGCAAAAATATTATCTTGGAGAAATTTCTAATGATAGCAGATGTCATTTTAAAAATTAAAACATTAATTTTTTAAGCTTTAATTAAATTTATTCCATATTTGAGCGTGCAAAAAACATCGTAAGCACTGTGGTCATTTTCTTCAACTAGTAAAGAACACATTTAGCGACCTTAATACTTAATATCTACCACAAAATAAGCGGTAAGCTTTAAAAGATACAAGTAAAGCAATGTATAATAAAAATGCGATCTTTGAATTAAGTTGAGACCAACTAAAAATGTATAAAATATAAATATTAAAGTATACATAACAAATTAAACAAGAATAGAAAAAGGTTCTAGATATGATCTAGATTCTAGATACGATATTAGATATCTAATGCAAAGTGTAAAATATACAAAAGTCATCTACGCAAGATCGATTGTACAAAAATGGTTATTTTATATATAAAGGTGTAAAATTAAAGACATTTGGCACATTGCAAGTCATAGCCGGACTCGAGACAATTGATGAAAAATTAAATCAAATATTCACCGAAATTTGTTGGACGGTTGACAACACTATATTTAATAAAAAATATACACAGAGCATAAATAGCTCCTCCATCTATCATGCTACATCCCCACTACGCCATTCACCATGGCCATTACTAGTAGGAAGCGGCCTGCTAAAATTTGCCAGGTACTTCTTTGCACGACCGTCGTCAACTGGGCGAAAACAAAATGTTATAAATTTCCAGTGCTGCGAGAAACAACTACTCCGAGGGGTATATGCCCTGACCGGCATTGGATTATACTCGTAACACCAGACAGTCTGGCGGGTTAAACTGACGAACAATCCTAGCTGTTGTACAAGGTGTTGCGAGTATAATCCAATGCTGGTCGGGGCATGTAGCCGGCAGAGTAGTTGTTTCTCGCAACACTGGATATTTAATAAAAAATAGATGCATGCAGAGTGAGAATATCATTGTAATTGTGAATAAACACTTTATTTTCAACACAATAGGTGTAAATAATATTACTCATTTTAATTACGTGTAAATGTACGAAATAGCTTACCTATGCTACTGTTATTTCTACATTCAACACAGGGTAAATATGCAATAGATGCCTCATTCTTTTTAAATCAAATTTCTGAACCGAAAAAGGATTTGTAGAATTTGCATTACTAATTACTTCTCAACCTCACATCAATAAACTTTTATTGTAAACTACAATTTGTAACATTTTACAAAATTAAACATTTTAATAAAAAAGGCAAAAAANGAGCAACATTCGGAAAAGGCATATTTGGCTTAATTGCTCTATTTTGAGGTCAGCAACATGCCCTTAAGCTCTGTCCCATTATTAATGTATCACCCTGTATAGCTATATCTACGTCACAGATGTGAACGAATAATAATAAATATATTCCTGAATAATTTTAGAATCAAAGGCTTTCTTTAGTAACGGAGTGTATTTTTTCGAATTGCCAAATGTTACCATGATGAAACCACCTTTTATAATGAAGGCACTGAAATCACTCAGTTCGTTTTCATGTTTCAATTCTGTCTTATTAGAAATTACTTTTCAATTTCATTGCCTTTCGCGGTGTGAAAACAGTATAAAAAAATATGTGATTGTGACATCAACGTAGATGTGAATTCTTCGTCTAGAAAATATAAAATTTTTCTATATCTTTTAATAGAAACATTACATATACATTAGGTCTAGGTTAATGGAATGCAAAGTGGGCAAAATGTAATCATAAATATGGTATATTCGCAATTGTTATTCTATGAAACTGCTGTGAATATCAGTGGAAATAATTCACTTATCAAGTGTACACACTTCTAATCTTCTAAATATGCTGCTACGTAAGGAAGAAGCTACAAATCTATCTGTGAATTTCAAATCAGTAAAAGAATGCACATAGTAATATTCTTGTTACATTAAAAAGGAATAATTATATAAACAAGATACGAAATATTGCATTGTTTTCACACTGCTGGTATCGTTTCATTCTCAGTGGTACCTGGTACCGCACAATCACCGTACAGTAACGTAAAGCCCCGCCCAAATATAATTAGACATACATAAACAGATTTGTAAGTCTCTTGGAAATATTACAGTTCCGTCGTCACAATGGCACCGCACCACCCTTTGAAGCATTTTCGGTGGTATTTGGTAATAAAAGAACAATCAGTCCAAGTGAACATTGCTTCAGATATTAGACAGTCGCAATAAGCGATGCCATTCGGCTAAACAAGATCAGACTTACTTACTACTCGAACAGATGCATATTATTATTTTTTTTTTGCTAAGCAGCTTTTATTAAGGTAAATATTAAGCGACCAACTTCTTTTATCAAAACCTTTTAACACTAAATCTCTAAGTTCGTTAACACCCTGTAAAGAAAGAGTTTTTGTTTTTCTGTTATGTATCCTTCATTAGTATAATATTTGGAAAACGCATTATAATCATCATTTATAAACATTTAAAGTTAAAACTTCATTTTCGAAAACATCCTGTATTATGTTTCAATAAATTGCGAACTGGTTTTAATTTTGCTCAGCAAATATACGAACTTGAAGAAACGATCACGATGCTGTGAAAACAAAAAATATTCGCTGAACAATGAGTCCATTAAAATTACAAATCGACAGGATTTAAAAAACAATTTAACCATAATTACGACATCTTGATTAGTATCCTCCGATTTTTCGATTGAAATCTCGGCAAGTTAATTGCCTCCTCGTCTCGGTTTTTCTCTTAAAAGATATAAGAAAGCGTTTAATATAAATCGGAGTCTCATTACCAGTTAATGATGGCGTCTTCTCATCAGTAATTCAGCAAATCACGGTAGACGCTTGTCGCTGAACGGAGCGCGCGGCATCGAACGCACTGTCATTTATTTTTGCCACCCTCGCTTCTCATCCATCTCCTGCAGGACCGAGTGGCCAAGGCAGCATCATCATTAGTGCCGTGAATTATGGATTGTTTGCTACTTGTTATACGTTGCATGCTCTTCGATGTATCAAAATGGTACATAAAAATCGTGCGTGATGCTTGCGTTAAAAAAAAACACTTTAAAGCCCAGTTGATTTATGATCCGCGGAGGAAACCGAATGATGTGGAAGCGCGAATGACCGTCGATTGGCAGGGTGTATAATGTTTTTCGAATTTAATTCCAACGAGGGTTGCTTCCCGTCTTTCAATTTTATTTCATTTCAAATTTTGTACACATAAACACTACGTAAAAAGGCGGTAAATAATCGAAAGGATGGAATGACGAAATGTGTTGAAAATGGAAGGCTTATAATCCTACTTATCCCCTTGTAACTTTTTTGGTTTTAAGTTCATTCAAATTAAATTTAACATTCCCATAAAATCATTAGTGTGGACTTATTCTTGATACGATAAGTGTACAGGAAATAACAACAATATTTCGTTTCGAAAATAAAATTGTACATTAGAAATTGGAGCTCGAATGGTAAAAATCCTAACTTTAAAACCTTAACCTAACCTTAAAATGTAATAAGAATGTAACAAAACTAGCGCCTTCTATGAAATATACAAAAAATAATTAGACCAGCGTATTTGCCATCCTTAAAAATCCCGGAATACCAAATTTAATAAAAATATTTCGCACCGTTTGGAAACTTTCGTAAAAATTCTATTTAAAATTTTTTATTTTGTCGCTCTATATCTCGAAAACAAGAGGAGATAGACATATAGTTCATAAGACAAAAAATTCTTATTTTTTGTCGTACTATCACTCCCTGTATTTACGGGAGGTCTTTCTGAAACACCCTGTATATATTTAATTTTGCGCAATTTCGCTACTTTAGCTTAAAATCGCCGTAAAACCGATTCTATAGCACCTAGAAACCTCTCCAAAAAATAATCCAATTCCAGGTGTTTTACTTTAATTTGATAACCTACAATGTAATATTGTCCTGGTTCACTAAATCTTGAAGAGAAACAAGCCAAAAATGTTAAAAAATCTTGTTTTTGGATAGACTCTCGGCTTAAAATGGTTATAACTTGGATTCTATAGCACCTAGAAACTTCTTTAAAATAACCAATTTGAAGGTTTTTTTTCTCTACTTTACTAATCTGTGATAAATTTTTATCCTAATTTCCTTTACACTTATGTTTAAGGAGAAACAGGCAAAAAACATGGTTTCAGCGGGATTTTCACAGGATTTACCATACAGGAAGCATTTCATCGTTATTTTTTCATAAAAGTACATCTTCAGTACTTCAAAAATCGCCCTGGTTATTTTCTGTAACCCTATTCTACGAAGCGCTACAGATTTTTGTCCAATTTAGGTCGATTCAAACTATAGTGCGGCGCACTGAGCTTACAGGAATCTCCGCCACACTATCGTTCACCGCAGCAATATTTTCGGCTAAACAGCCAGTACGAGGCCGGCATGTTTTTTTTTGGTCTGCAACCAAACATGTTTGTTCAAATTTGGCTACTAATCTTTTCACAGTTGTTTCATTCGGAGCGTTTCTTCTACCGCAAACACGTAATTTGTGCATAGGCTCAGTTACACACTCTCCGTACTTGTAATGAATTTTCAAAATCTTCACTCGCTCATCCGTCGTATAGCGCTTCCATATTGTCTAACCGCAATGAGTTATGTCACTTTGCACAATGCTGCCAACTCTTCGGAATGAAAACTGCGGACAATTCAAACCGTGCGTTAATTTTAGTATACCCTTTATTTCTGTATTATCGAAAAAATTAAGGACGACAGAAAACAAATTTAACAATTTAGAACAAATTTTCAGACAGCTAATACCTAATAATTTTTTGTAAATGCAATAGGCATAATGTTCGAGAGACCTCTTTAGAGGTGTTTTAATATCTCATGAGCCGCGAAATGCGCGAAAGGCGTGGCGTATCCGCATAATTCTTCCAATAAGCACGTTGTGAAAACATTGACTCAGAATTAGACCACGTGCCTCATTACAACCAGAAATGAACTAAGGCGCTCGGGCATCAATAAAGTCAACTGGCGAACGTTCGTTATATATATTTTTTTATTGCTTAAATTAAAATAATAAAGAATAGGGCATTTTATTATGATATTTGTAATCGGATCAAAGGCTTGTTTACGCTAGAGCTCGAGATAGACTGTGAATAATAGATGTAATGTTTTTAGGACGTAGAATAATTTAGGCGACGGTCGGAATTATGTTTCTGCGCATATGAAGGTCAAAGCTCATAAGATTTTAAAACACCTCTACCTGTAAATATTAGAATAGATGAAGACAAAGATTACATGAAACATTCTTATTCATCTGCATGTATTGATTTAGATTTTCCGGTAAGTGATTCACTGGAGTATTTAATTTTAAAAGTAAAAATTAAGTCACGTTTATTTGCATTGTGTGTTTTATCGTCCACCTCGTATTAATATCAATACGTATATTACGAATTTTGATAATATTTTTTTCATTCTTGTGCCCTTCTTTTGATGAAGTGGTTTGTGTAGGTGATTTTAATGTGGACTTATTTAATTTAGATAACCCTCTCAGTCATTGTCTTGAAACTTAACAAATTCTCTCAACTAATTAATGAGCCTACGAGGATTTCTCGCACTTCCAGCGCACTATTGGACTCAATTTTTATTTCGAATACTGATATTGTAACTGCTTGTGGTACAATTTCTACGGATTTTATTTCTGACCATAGAATGGTATTTTGTGATTTAAATATTAAGATAAAGCAGATTAATAAATTTATTAGATTTCGATGTTTTTCTAATTTTAATTATAATCTGTTTTATCAAGACTTAATTAATCTTCCGTGGCATAGAATTTTGCGTGAGGAAAATATTGACACATAAATTTTAATTTTTAATGAGTTTATTATTAGTGTATTGATAAACATGCACCTCTAAAAGAAGTCAAAGTGACTAACCCTAAAGCACATTGGTTAACGGCTAATTTAAAAATGTTTATGGCGCATAGGGTTCGTGCTTTACAAAAGTTTAAGCAAACTAAAAGCGAATACGATTGGTTGGAATATAAATGACAGAAATGTTGCTGTGTCTGTCATTAAAAGTTAAGACGAAGAAGTAGAAGTAGAAGTTAGAAGAGATAATGATCCGCACAAAACTTGGAGTGCACTTAGTGACCTGAGTGTGCGATGTAATAAAGTGAATTGTCTTCCAGTGCATTTACGAGAACCTAATAAAATAAAAAATTATTTTTCTGAATTTTTACAAAACAATTCCAGCTATGCAACAGAAATTGATTTTTACAAAAATAATACATTTAACAATGATATTAGTTTCACTTTCCGGCTTGCGACAGTATTTGAGGTCAATTATTATTTAAATAGTTGTAGTAAGAAGTCTAAAGGTGTTGATCTATTATGTTAAAATACTGCAGTCCATTTATCGATCAATACGTTACGCACATTATCAACTCTTGCATCGAAGCTGGATATTTTCCTCAGTCGTGGAAAGTTTCTATAGGTATTCTTCTTCCCAAGATTCCTAATCCCTCCACTTGTTCAGATTTAAGAATTATAAGTATTCTTCCTGCAGTTTCAGAAATATTTGAAAAAATACTATATCGGTTACAAATGTACAGTTATGTTAATACTAATAAAATGTTACCTGATTGTCAGTGTGGATTTAGGAAAGGATTTGGTACCTCTGTAGCACTGGCTAAAGTTACTGACGATATTATTCAAGGTCGTGACTGTGGCAGAGACTGTGCGCTGGTTTTGCTGGATTTCTCGAAGACTTTTGATACTATCCATCACGAGTTAATTTGTTCTAAATTGAAATACTTTGGCTTTGACATATTGTCAGTTAAAATGATGAAATCGTACTTATTTAATCGTTCACAAAGAATTCTGAGTGATAATAAATTTTCAACTGACAAATATTACTTCTGGTGTACCACAAGGGTCTGTCCTTGGTCCTCTGTTGTTTTTAATTTACACATCAGATATCCTTAAGTCTATTGTGAACTGTAAGATTCAAGCATTCGCTGATGACACTCAAATTTATTTAGACTTTGAGCAAAAGGACTATGTACATGCGATGGAAACAACTAACCGTGATTTACATATGTTAAGTAAACTGTCTGCAGATCACAATTTGAAATTAAATCCATCTATGCGTTTGCCCTATGTTTACTCTACTAAAAATGTGGATGTTACATTAGATTCTGACTTTCACTTTAGAGACTATGTAAAGAAAATACTGCAAAAATCTTTTATATCTTTAAAACTTCTATACTCTAATCGACATATTTTAAATTACTCATTAAAGAAATCTCTTTGTGAATCATTTGTTTTATCTTATTTTAATTACTGTGATTTTTTGTACAGTTTTTCTTTAGGTAGTGTTAGCAGAAATAGAATTCAATTTGTGCAGAATTGTTGTGCTCGTTTCATTTTTAACTTAAGGAAGTACGATCATATTTCTCATACTTTTCGTGAGCTTAAGTGGCTTAAGATGGAGGATCATAGATTGCATCATTTTGGCAATTTTCTTATACGTTTAACAGAAGAAAAAATTCTCCTTTACCACTGACAAATAAACTTATTACGTATACATGGAGTATTGAATATTGATTCGTCATAAGTTTAAACTAACCATGCCCCGTCATCACCTGCCCTCTTTCGTCGCTCTTTTACATACAATGCTGTTAAGCTATTAAATTCACTTCCGGAAGAACTCCTACATTTAAATTCGTTGAAATTTAAGAGGAAATTCAAAGCTTTCCTGCTTAGTAAATAAAGAATTAAAAAAGAAATGTATTTTTTTCTTCTTTCTTAATCTGTAATTGTATTATGTTCGCTTTGCAAATTATGTCATCCCTCAGTTAGTACTTTTATGCGCTATATTTTGTTCTTATGTACTTGGTTCATTCGTGGTTAAGTGGAATAGCTTTTAGCTAGACCTCGCCATGAATGTATGTAATGTTTTATTTTTTCTTCAATGTATTGTATGCAATGTGTTTTTTTTGTTTCTTTTTCAATAAAGGCGATTACTATTATTATTATTTGAGGAATAAAATAATTGAGAACACGCTTGGGAAACTGGTCATATAATTATATGAGTATCAACAAAAAATTTAGAGATGGTAAACAATGCCTTAAAAGTAAATTAAAGGAGATAGCAGCATTTTATTAAACGTGAGTGTCTATAAATATTAAAATAACTAATTAATAATATAATAATATAATATAATAGCATAATTATCATGTACATCTATAGTTACGGAAACAGATGAAAAAAAAACAACAAAATTTAAACTAATATCTATGAAAAAGACACGTCATTCCTAGTTTTGAGAAAGAAAACAGCTAAAAAGCCCTCAATATGTTCAGATTATGCTGACGACAACGATTTAAATTTCTATTTCATTCTTAATTATTTACCAAACAATTATTCTCAAAATTAGGTGCACCTGAACGTATGAGGTAAAAATAATTTGTAATATACTTGCTTGTTATACAATCCCTACAACTAAGGGATTATCTTTAAAGCGATATTCTCGTTGTTTTGTTAAATTCAGATATGTTGCAGTTAAACCCAAGTCTATTTCATTTTCAGGTGTACTTCGCTCCTATCGATTGGGCTCGTAGAGAATGGATTTCCTAAGTGGTTTGCATGTGGATTCTTTTTCTTTGCTTTTAAATCTCATTCATCGAGTATCAAGGGTGGCATCTAAAGTAAGATTCATTGCTTAAAGAAACGTGACCTTATTTCATTGAGAGTTCGATAGTGGTCACTGGAAAGTGGTTCTTTAATAGCTCTTTGTGCCTTGAATTGAAAGAACTAATTGTAGTTACACGATTTCCTGAAAATATCGCGTCCGCAGATTTTCTTCCATATTTAATGTTATTATGACTTTCGATATTAATTGTTTATTAAATATTAATTAGGTAATAATTAAAAAATTAAATTAAAAATAATTAATTGATAATTATATTAAATAGGTATATCCCGTAAATACAGGACGTGATGGTACGACAAAAAATAATAATTTTTCGGCTTATGAACTATATGTCTATTTTCTCTAGTTTTCGAGATACAGAGCGACAAAATAAAATTTTTTAAATAGAATTTTTACGAAAATTTCCATACGGTGCAAAATATTTTTGGTATTTCTTGGTTTTTAAGGATGCTAAATACGCTGCTCTAATTATTTTTTTGGATATTTCATAGAGGGCGCTAGTTATGTTACATTCCTATTACATTTTAAGTTCAAATTTTTTTAAGGTTAGGTTTTTTACCATTCTGGTTCCAGTTTCTGACGTACAATTTTATTTTCTAAAAATAATGTACTCTTGTTAGAACTTCCTAATGTGGACGGTTTTCGAGAAAATAGGCTTTTAATTGAACAATATTACGGTGTATAAAATAAGTGACTTTTCTCAAAGCAGGCTTATGTCAAAACTTATTGATGGATGTCTCATAGACAACGCATACATTTTTAGTAATATTTAATAATAATAGCACTTAATTCAAAAAGTTCGGTTATTCTCTAAACAAACCTAGTATAAACTATTTGTTTCTTCAAAATATAGTAAAAGAAATAATTTATGTATTTTGTTGGTTTAGACTTAAAATTTATTGAGACTCAACGATTACATCAAACTCAGTTAAATTTAAACAAAAAGGAAACTGAATTATTCATACATATTAACATTTTCAATAGGTACAGATTCATTCTAATACAGGACTATCCAGTATGTCATCAGAATTTTTACAGTGTATTTTCGTGTGCGGTTTATGACCTGTTCCGCTAGTTAGCTGTGATTTGTATTGTTATTTTGGTATTCTATTGACATACTTATTTGTTCTTTTTCTTTTATGTTAGCTATTTATTTTACTGTTACTTTAAAAGCTGTTAACTGTCATTTTGTACATTTTATTGTACTAAATAGGCTTTGCCTCTGTCCTTGCTATTATGTAATAATAATTAATAATAATAATTTTGTAGTTTTTTAGGATACAGTTTTAACAACTATAATTGGTTAGCGAAAACCATATACCATACGATAAAAAGCATTATTTAAAATACCAGAATTACACAGTTTACTTGCTAAAATATAAATTAAATTTTGGCAATACTTTGTCAGGGTTATTAATTTTCTACAGCGTCTGCCAATTTTACAGGGTCATAATAATTATTGCAATAAAAGTGTGTCATACTGTAAATTAAAAAAGCTGCAGTGCTAAAAGCATCGTAAAGGAGGAGATAAAATATCAATTAAGTGGGGGTTATAAAATTGTACTGTTCGAACATGAATTTATGTATCAGCTCTAACGGAACCGACCGGGGCTTCTGGCAAAGATATTGTACAATCTACATTGTAATAACTAAATTAAGAAGGACCATGAGCATAAATAAGGACTCTTGTGGTGTTACCGTCGGCATTAATGGGCCAAAATCGCGTCTGGCACGGCTCGATACCATCCTATTAATTTTATTTTCGAATAAAAATAGATTTTACTCCGGACGGTACACACGAGCTAGTTTGTTTATTGCCCTTTGAGATTTATAGACGAGCTTTGTAAATAGACGAAATAAGTGGGAAATGATATTAGCACACATGTGGCGTGTGGCTTTGTAAAAAGTTAAATCGTTTATGCCGGTACAAATGAGGGTTTTATTTACTTTACAGGATTAAATAAAATATTAGAACTATGTGTATATATAAAACAAACAACAAAACTATTACCCATTAAAAAAAATCAATAATAACAAAAATAGAAAACATCTAAATTACGTTCTTAGACAAATGAAAACAACATTGACAAATCTGTCAATAGAAATTATTTATTAAATTATAGATAGAGATTATTTCTCCAATCTTTTTAAATTACCTACCTACGTTATGCTTTTTTATACTAAATAATCTATAGAGAGTCTGAATACTGGTTTTCTCTTTTAGAAGCGACCATATACAAAAAGCGACCATGTTTTATAGATTTTTTTGCAACGTAATATAAGCAGACCTATAAAAACCTGAATACCTCAGAAATTGGAGAAAGAAATTTCAATAGGACTGTAACTTAGATATTGAGTAAACATCGTAAAAATGAATATTATACTATTAAATAAACAATTGTGCATACAAACTCATATTGAGCTTAACAAAATTATAACTAGTAGTAAAAATGTAAGTGTTTGCTTTATGCAGGTTGACATTGAAAACATGTTTTTATTTTGCTTTACTTTAAAAGCATGGTGTAAGACTATTAAATTGTTATAAAATATGAAGAATAATCTTGTATGATGGATATAACTAATAACAACAATTACACGAAATAATGATTCGGCAAATATTATAACTAAATTATTTCCAAATCATTTGTTGAGATAGAATTCCAAAAAAATAATAAGCCAATAAAGTTCTGTTATCGAAACTACTGTAACAATTTATTGCGGCAAGGGCGTGCCTTCAAATTTCCCGTCAATGTCTTTCTACCTCGGGTGCCGAATGCGGTTAATTTTAAGAAATTGACGCATGGGTCTTTTTGGGAGTTTATCTCAACATATATCGTAGGTACCGACTGTACATTTATTTATGAAAATAGAACACAAAGCAACTCTCAATATAAAAAATCAACAATTTACGATTATAACGAATTTGTCTTCGTCCAAAGTTGAAATTAAGAGAAGTGCGACAAAAATAATTTTTGAAATATTGACATGAAAACTCGTAACAATTTTTTAGGAAGTACAATATGAAACAAATATTACTCTAACACAAAGCCACGAAACACAATATTAGTCTAAATTACGTAGATTAGACATTTAAAGTTGTCTAAAACTATCTACGACAAAAAAATGATTAATATTTTTAGATCATCTGAAATACGTAATACCCGTTATAAGAAATACATATAATATTGGCCTAAACTATCCTGTCATATCTTAAAATTTAACATCACTAATTGTGTAAACAGTGATTCAGATACAGGTGCTGTTAAAAATTAACTGGCGATATATTTAGGCGTGTCTGTTCATTTACATTTTATTTCTAATTTGACTTTTTTTCTCAATGATCACCATTGAAATATGATACAATTGAAAATTTTCTTCTTTATAGAATTTTTGCCAAAATCTTCATTCTCTTCCCGGAATTCTGGTATTATATACAGGGTGATTCAGAACTTATCCAAAAAAAATTCTGGATGTACAGGGGACTCTTACAAATACAATTTTGTAAAGAAAAAATCAAAAAGGTCAGTTCGAAACTGATTTAAAAATACACTTCTGCACGGCACTGGAAACTGGTCCAGTGTAAAACCTGACCTAGCACAATGCGACCGTCATGGCGGTGTGATAAAAACGGCCAAAAACTTTCACAGGGAAAGAAATATGTAAATAGAATTTTATCGCACCTATTTTATATCGGCAAATTCAACTGCTTTTGCCGTTATTAATTAATAAAATTAATTTGTGTTTTTAAATAATAAAATCATTTGACATACCCGATACTGCAACAGCAATTGTTCAAAATTTTATCCACTCACGTGTAAACACATTTGGGTCCGTCTTACTCACTTTCTACCTTCTAACTAACACAAATGATATCTTGCTTCACCATAACACAAATACTTCACCATAATACAAATGTTGTCTTGCTTCACCATAAATTAAAACGATATCCATCAACTCTGAGTTGCTATACACGCAAGCCATTTTTGACACTAACTACTAAAAAACTGATGTAAATAACACAGATAACAGGTAAAAACTACCGCAACGACGGATTTCAGTATTAGGAGTCACATGGCTCTCTACGCGTAATGCGAATGACGCTAGAGACTACAGTTGTCCAGCTATGCAGTGGTTTAATGTGCTATAACTTCAATAATTTTTTTCTCAGAAACTATAAGGATTTTACAAAATTTTTTTTTTACAATATTGACTCCATTTCTCATGCTGCATCTATTCCCAAATTTTTTGGATAAGTTGTGAATCACCCTGTATATACCTGTTGAATAACTGATGGCTCCAAAACTGCTAATTTATTTTTGCTATTATTCATTAGGTGACACTTTCTTACCTGATCTTAATTTGTCTCTCTATTTAGTAAATAAATTCTGTCAGAAACTCTCGGGAACATTGGCGATCATCTGCCATTTTGCAACAATTTAGCTATGCAAATAATAAAACGTATCACAAAACGGAGTGAACGTCTACACGCACCGACTTGTTCGCGCAGTTGGTGGAAAATTATGCTCTTCGCCTCAGTTTTCCCGTGCGGTGTACCGTCTCCGCGCAGTTCTGAAAACTGCATAGTTTTTTTGTCCACAAGCAACATTTTGCCTGCAACGTCTTGAACTGTGCAGGTAAAACGTTGTGCAAAACCTAGCGTCTGGACCCGGCTTTACGAAAATGATGCTCTCTGTTGTAGGCAATGTTACGGATGGTTTTCACGATTTAAAAGTGGTCGTCAGTCAATTGAGGATGATCGTTGACCAGAAAGGCCTTCGACTTCAACTGATGATTCCCACGTGCAAAAAATTTATGATCTAATGCGTGCAAATCGCCGATTGATTGTCAGAAAACTTGCAGAAGAGATTAGCATCTCAATTGGGTCATGCCAAGAAATTTTAATTAAAAAATTGAATATTCTTTGTTCCTCGTTTGATCGAACTACATAAAGAAAATCGGGTGAATGTTTATTAGCAACTTCTTGGACAATCCAATGGCGATGAAACATTCATTCAAAGGATCATAATGAGAGACGAAGCCTGGGTTTAAGGCTACGATATTGAGACAAAAGTTCAATCATCGCAATGGATTGACAAAGGCTCTCTACGCCCCAAAAGAGCAAGTAAGTCTCGATCTATTATCAAAGTGATACGCACTTCTTTTCATTTTAATTGTGGAATTGTGCATTTTATATTTTTGCTTCAAGATGAAACAGTGAGCCGTGTGTAATATCAAGAGTCTTTACAAAGGTTGCGTGATTAAAACCGAAATCAGAGTTGTGGTGAAACAACACATGGTTCTTGCACCATGACAATGCGCCCACACTTTCAGCTTTGTCAATTCGTCAGTTTTGTACCAAAAATCAGATACTGTCATCTCCCACCTCCTTGCTCGCCAGACCTGGCTCCTTGTGATTTTTTCTTATTTTCGAAATTAAAATCAGTGCTGAAAGGACGCGATTTTCAGACTATTGATGAGATCAAAGCAAATTCGTCATAGACTTTAAAGGCCATTTCAAATGAAGCTGCCCACGGAAGTATTTTGACGAAGACAAGGACCAATTATATATAAAATTAATAATAAAGTTTAAAAAAATAAAGTTCGGATACCTTCAGAACCGACCTTGTAATTTCTAAAGGCAATGTACTGTAAAATTTCAAATTAAAGGTCATTTCGTCGAACTAATGACAGGAATATTAAATTGCAAATATTTTAAAAATACTTAATTAAGTTTAATAACATTCAACCAATATACCCTTTTATTCAAAAATGAGGAAATATACGCCTTTAACAAAATTGCTAGACTGTTAAATAAAGATAAATAGTTAAAGTTTGATTGAAGGGGATATCTTGTAAAACTAACATACATACGTAGTTGTACTACATGCTATGATTATACATTCTGTTACACTTCAAAAAATTTGTTGTAGAGTATCGCAACAATATTATTACATTTCTATTCAGTATCACTACTGCAAAACATAGTAAAAGACCCGGCAATATTACTTTATACGTTATTAAAATGTCCGTAAATTCTTCAATGGTTCACAGTACAGCGAAAATGGGGGAATGGGTCGTATAAGCATAAGTGTATAACTGTATTACCAGCATGTGTAGTGTGCAGTACCGAAAAATTATTTTACAACATAAATCTGAAGAACGGCAAGAGTCGTAAAAGCATAAAGAATCTCATTTGAAAATACATCACTTGGAAAAATCATAACGAAAGGAAAATTCATATTTGGTTGAAAATATCAAAAGACAATTCCCATTTTATTACTTTTCTTTTTATAGTTCTCCTGCACATACGCAGGAAGGGTAAATCCGAGAATAAAATGCGAGTAAAAAAGTGAAAAAGCCGCTGATGGTAGGACAATACCTAAAATATAAGACCCGACGACACTCCAGGCTATTCTGTACAGCCTTTACCACCTTTGAGATGCTTAAAAATGGAAGGAATATAACAAAACTCGATTTATGTAGTCATCGAGGAAGCAGCGGGCGTTTCCGCTTTCATTCGAGGAGGCTGCCAATATGATGACACAAACAAACGTTTAGCCTCGAGATATCCATTCTGTTCTAAATCGTTCCAATATATTTCTCCATTAAATTTATGCTTGTTAACTGCAAGTTCCGCCGAATGGAACTAAGACGAACACAGACAATAACAGTTTGATTAAAAGCAACGGATCTGAGCAGTTAAATGTCACAACAAACTATACATCACTATTACTACTCGCGAGTCGTTAATCAGGCAATGTAATTAATATATGGAATGAATTATTTTCCGTTTATAGGGGCGGATAAATTTGCATGAACATTATTTTACATAATTAATTACCCGAATATTTATGTACTGATTCAGTGAACTTATAAGAAATGTGGTTCTGCATAAATCACTTGTTTATTCGAACACATTTATCTTCCATTAATAAAAAGAGCACAATATAGGTATGTTCAACCGTGCCTACAAGAAAGATTAAAAACATTGTTTTACAAATTTTACTCGTAATAGAAACTGTTAAATGAAATCTGTGTGGGTACTTGTGCCGTAGGATATACAGTAAGGTCCATTAAGAGAAAAATTTTGTTTCTTTAAGAGTTATCTACCTTCAAAAAATTTTTTTTCTTCATCTTTTTTAAAATAACTAAAATAACTATTTTTAAAGATATTTCTACGAAATTTTGTATAGTTTGGCCAAATTCATTTTGTCCTTGAATTTCAGATGCGCAATACAAACGTTACCAGACTGAACTAAAGTTCAAAATAGAGTTTGAAAATTAAAAAAATATTAGTAGACTTTATGACGGGGAATGGTGTGTAGAGTGATAGATAATATCAAAAGTCTAACTCGAAAGAAGTGACGCTAAGTTTGCAAATTGCAGATAAGTGTCAAAATTACGTGTTTCTTCACTTTTTTTTTACTGCCCATGAAAATCTAGACGACCCATCAAAAAATTAGTTATTTTGTGTTGTAGGTAGTCAAATTATCTACAATTTATGGCACCTAAAATATTTCACCAATTTTTTAACTGTAAAATAAAGGTGGAATACGGAAAAATCAGTTTTCGAAAATTGGGCATTATTATTGCAAAAAGCCATGGATGAAATTTATGGAAAAGACAGTCAATTCAATAATCAATATGTGTGCCAAAGGCCGATCCGATTGACCGTGAAATTGTTGCTCCAGTTATTTATTAATTAATTTTCTTGTTTTTTTGCTTGTTATTTTGTTATTGTTAATTTTAGAAGTTAATATCCTAGATATAGTTCTAATTGATCCAAAGAAACGTATTGAAAAAGTTATAAATAAATTGTCCCAGGGCCGGGCAAAAGCCGCTGGGCAATTCGCTCTTTTTGTATTAAATAGACTTATTTTTACGGTAATTTTATAAAAAAAATCACATGCGTCTTTGTGTTTCCAAGATAGCTTTTTTTATAATGTTAATTGTTAATTAACTATGTATTGGACGTATCAAACCAGGATTTTAGAGGCAATTAAAGAAAGGGTTAGAGAGGTATATCAAAAAGTTTTACATTGATAGTTCATGTAATAAACGCTATAAAGCAATTAAAGGTAATGTTAATGAACGGTCTGCGCGCGCGAGGAGCGCTGGGCGCGAGCATTTCTTTCGTTTCTTTTATTTTAATTACCGTAAAAGTAAGCTATATTTAATGCAAAAAGGGCGAATTCCCGAGCGGCTTTTGTCTGACCCTAGGACAATTTATTTATAACGCTGTTTTGCACATCCTAGTGTGTTAGTTGTAAAACTTAATATCAACTTTTTCGATATGTTTCTTCGGATCATTTAGAGCCTGTATCTACCATATGAACTACTAAAATTAACGTTTAGCAATTAAAACAATTAATTACAAAAAAAAACGAACGGAATTAATTAACAAATAAATACCTGGATAAACAATTTCACGGTTAATCGAATCGGTTTTTGGTACACATATTCATCATAGGATTGACCATCTTTTCCATAAATTTCATTAACGCATTTATCGCTTTTTGCAATAATAATGCTCAATTTTCAAAATTTTTCCGCGTTCGACCTTTATTTCACAGTTAACAAATTGCTGAAATATGACTTTAAGGTACCTTAAATTGTAGGTAATTTAATTGCCTACAACATAAAATACCTTCTTACCATAAGGTCGTTTAGATTTTCAAAGGCAGTAAAAAAGTGAAAAAACGAGAAATTTTGCCACTTATCTGCATTTTGCCAACTTAGAGTCACTTCTTTCGAGTTAGTTTTTTAATATTTTTTCATTTTACTTATCCTTTCATAAAGTGCAATAAAATATCAACTAATATTTTTTTAATTTTCCAGGGCTTATGATCTAATTCGACTGGACTATACTGCGGACTCTCTTCTTGATTTGATTGTGAGCACCTCCCGGATAAAAGTGGTGTGTAGGGACTTTTGGGGAAGTTGAATATGAATTGAGCTTAATTTATTACTTAAAACGAGTTTTTTTTACTTGTTTATAGGGACAAAAAATGGAAACGTTTTATTTTTGTTTAAAAAATTAAATTAAATTTTGCTAATAACACAGTACATAATTTTTTCTTGGTAGATATTTTGAGAAAACAGATGTTTTTTGGAACGAAGAATAATTTACTTCAAAAATGTATATCAGTTAAATGTCACAAAAATGATTAGTTCTAAAGAAAAATGGATTTCATTATTTTATTAGTATCGTATAAGTTACGGATAGACGAGTATTTGTGAGTATTCTAATACAATTAAGTTTCACTCTTTTGCTGAAGTTGTTCCTACATTAAATATATGGTTTAAACCAACTTAGCTCTATTAAAAAGTCAGTGTCCATTGGGATATAAACTTTTGATTGTAGTATTGAAAAGTTAAATTCACAGCGGCATATCCCATTAGGGTTGACTTTTAAGCGGGGTAAACGGTAAGTTGAACGAGGTCATAAAAAGTGTTTGAATTGTTTGCAAATTCAGAAAAAGTGAAGTTTAATTATACTGGAATACCTCTAAATACTTTGCTGTCCGTAACCGACGACTGTACTGAAAATATTGAAATTTTTCCATGAAACGTTAGCGACATGCAACATGTAGGTCTTTTTTAAAAAAGTAAATAATGTCGAGTTTTAAAATCATCTATTTTTTAAACCTCCACAAAAAAATAAGATATATGGTAAAAGAACAAAAGCCTATTTAAGGCTTTTAAAGTAACTTTTTTAGCTAAAAAATCTCATATTCATGTTCTGCTACCACAAAGACTCATCCATGTTAATTTTTATTAAAATATCTTGTATTACAATGTGCTGGCCTTTTTCTGAAAATCACTAGGGATTTTTACTAAAAGCATCACTAAACCCGTATCTCAAATTTCGCACATTTAAAAATTAGCTAAATTTTTTAAACTCTCGATGTAGCAATTTAAAAGGTATTGAAATTGCCTTGAAATTATGAAAATTAACCAACTTACTGACTCTGCCGATTTTAACTGGAAATAATAGAGTTTGCTCACAAATTATTTACATCGTTTTAGGTAGGTACGTTTTAAAATAGTCGCAATTTTAGGTCGATAAGCAGATTTTATTTTATCCGTTATAATTGCCTAATTTTTATCGCTTTGTATTTCCAATGCATGATATACAATTTTAAGTCTGTGTGAAATGGTTATACTGAAATATAAATTTAAGACGGTGGTAGATGAATGATACGTAGCCAAATTTTTAGTAAAAAAAACTAGTCATTTGTCAAAAAATCGCTTCCAAAAAAAATTGCAGCAGGCCATGATTAACAACTGGGTCAGTGGTTCAATAAGTCTGTACGTACAAAAAAAATGCAAGGGGAGTACTGGAAAGAGTCACCTGTTAAAACCAATATGCTTATACGGACGATTCAAAGGAAGACAAGGGAATCGAAGCCGAAAGTTAAAAGGTTAAGTCTCTCCTAGTATAGAAACACGTAAGAGGTCTGTTCAGAAAATAACCGAACTTTATTTTTTAAAGTTTATAATTAATAATCGGTCGATAGCCGCACGGTTTAAGGCGTTAGTACTTCGTGTGCAAATTCTGCCCGGGTTCGATTCTCGCGGCCGGTAGACCGTATATTAGCTATGCTTGTACGGAGGATTGGCACCCTCTGTGCAGGTATGGTAGGGTGGAAGGATGTTGGCTTGGGTCAATGATTGACACCGGTTGGCATTTGACCACCCCCTAATTAATGAGGTTTTCCAGGTTTCCCTCATTCCTGCACTTAATGGTGGTTAGGGCCTACCAACATAAGTCGTTCCTGGGCGCAAATGCGGCCTGCCTAATAATAATAATATGCCGCCTCCTCTCCCGCACAAGTCTTCGACTTATGGGCTAATTCTCGTAGTTAGAATGAGGAGTAGAGATATTATTATTATTATTTTATTGGGTCTTTGTCTCATTCGAAGTACCACCTTCACACTTTTTCAAGCGGTGTTTCCATTTCGCGAAGTTAGTCTTGTATAGCTTCATTAGAAATGGCCTTAGAAGTCTCTGACGAATTTGCTTTGATGTAATCAATAGCCTGAAAACGGCGCCCTTTAACAATGATTTCGGAAATAAGAAAAAATCGCAAGAAGCCAAGTTTGCGAGTAAGTAGGGTGAGGAAGGGCAGTAAACTGATTTTTGACACAAAACTAACCAATTGACAAAGCTGAGTGTGCGGGCGCATTGTCATTGTGCAAGAACCATGAGTTGTCTCTCCAAAACTCTAGTGTTTTTTTGCGTATTTTTTCACGTAACCGTTGTAGAACCCCTGGTACTACACACGGTTCACTGTTTCACCTTGAGGTAAGAATTCAAAATGCATAAAGTCGAAAAAACAGTAAGCATCACTTTGACACTGGATCGAGACTGACGTGCTTTCTTGGAGATCCTTTGCCAATCCATTGGGATGACTGAACTTTTGTCTCAATGTCGTAGCCGTAAACATAGCTTTTGTCACCCGTTATGATCCTTTGAATGAATGTTTCGTCGTCATTGGATTGCTCAAGGAGACAAATGTCCACACAATTTTCTTTCTGTTGTTCGATCATCAAACGAGGAACAAATTTTGATGCAATTTGATGCATGTTCAATTTTTCTACAATTTCTCTGACGTCAATCGGAGATTCGCACGCACCAGATCTTTGACTTTCTGAACGTGGGAGTCATCATGTTGAAGTCGAAGGTCTTCATGTTCGAGGATCATCTTCAATTGACTGACAACTACTTTTAAATCGCGAAAACCATTCCTAACATTGCGTACGACTCAGAGCATCATCTCCAAAAGCTAGTTTCAAAAATTGAAACATTTCCGTGAAAGTTTTCTTCAGTATCAAGCAAAATTTTACGTTGCATTCCAGAAAATCGCACATTTGAAAAATCGTCATTAACACTTAAACCCGTTGCACGATAAAAATCATAGAATAATTATTTACTCCGACAATCAAACAACGCTAGAGCTCATGCTAGGTCAAATCAGATCAATCAAATTCAGGCTGATACAGACTTTTTGGACGCCTTGGTAAGGTTAAGCAGTCATAACGAAATGTAAGTCAATACTAACTTGGATACCGGAACATGAGAAATACCGAACAACGAGAAAATTGAAAAGTTAACCAGAGCTAGCTCATCTACAGCCTTAGTGAGACCTGAACTCTCCTGCTCGCTGCATTATATAGACATTCTTGCAGGAAATGGTGAAAAGTACGGTTCAAAATGGCAAAAAACCCTTGGACAGATCCAAGTCGAAAAATTAGGTATTACAAAAACCAGAGAGTTGACGGTGGACGTACTGAATCAAAGCCACAGGTCAGTACAGACATACAGGGCTGCTAATAGGATAGGATGTAGATATGTCCATGTATTGTGGTATAGTGTGAAGGACTAGCAAGGGTCGCTATCTATTCGGAAGAGAGCAACCTAACCATTGGAATTTGAAGTGGAAGAGGATTGTGAATCCCTTCATACATGTGCAGGATACAATCTATTATTTGCATGTCTTATATTGACCGAAACTTAACTTGATAATGATCGATATTGTCTGAAATTATTTATTTATGGCGTAATTTAATTTTTATACTAGATAGAAAACTACACATTTAGTGGTATAAGTTTGTTAAGCTTTCGGTAGTACGCAGCGCAGCCAAACAGAATATATTCGTTAAATTTAAATTTAATTAAACCTTGTGATTAGTTGCACTGCCATGGCTTCCCAGTTGGCATTATAGTGTGCTTAGCTTTAAAATTGCATTTATTTATAAGAAATGAAATAAAATAAATTAACAATAATTATCAGCTGAAACAAAAACTGTTTTATGTTTCATTTCTATTTATATGCAAAAAATAAATGTTACATAAGTAGCTAAATTAATTTAATAAATGCAAATATATGAAAAACCATTTTGCAAAACAAATGTAAACAAAAAATAACCTATCCAATAAAAAAACATTTAGTGCAAATTTGTTTTTCTACTTGAATATCTATATTTGACTAGTGAACTAGATAGGTAACTAACTCTGCAAAATTTTAGCATGCACATTCTATAGTTAAAGTCACAATAAGAGGAAAAATAATTTGTTGAATTGTTATATTCATAACTTTGATTATGTTAATCAATCTATCTTTTCAACAAGAGTATTTCTCCCCTCTATTAAATAAATCTTTAATTATTCCTATCCATAAAAGGAATGATAAGTAGGTATTTAATATCAAATTACCGAGGAGTATTATTCCTTTCAGTTTTTTAAAAAATATTTGATATAGCTTTCCATTTAAAAATATTAAGTTTCGCAGAGAATAATAATATAATTAACAAAAATCAGTTAGGATTTAGAAAAAGCTTGGCAATACAAAATCCGATTTTATCATTATATAGTTTTATATTAAAGGCAACAGAAAATAAAACTAAATGAGCATGCAATATGCATGAGCATATTTGATTTAACTAGGGCATTCGATGTACTTGATCATACTTTTATTAAACAAGTTAGAAAGGTATGGAATAAGGGGTCCTGCGCTAAGCTGGCTTATTAGTTATTTACAAGGAAGAACACAAGAAGTTTTCTCAAATGTTAATGGCATTCAACATTT
The DNA here is from genome assembly GCF_000390285.2 of Anoplophora glabripennis. Taxonomy (NCBI): domain Eukaryota; kingdom Metazoa; phylum Arthropoda; class Insecta; order Coleoptera; family Cerambycidae; genus Anoplophora; species Anoplophora glabripennis. Next base: position 216,269 of record NW_019416479.1, on the reverse strand, counting down.
TTCGAGATGTCCCTCATGGGAGTATTTTTGGACCATTTTTGTTCTTACTTCGTATTAATAACATTATAGTGATTGCTAATGCAAAAAGATTTGCAACATTGTTCGTAGCTGACACTTCTGTGGTGATTAAATCTGAATCTATTGCTGCACTTAGTGGCCTTGTATCAAGTGTTGTGATTAGTATGCAGAATTATTGTAAAAATAACAATTTAGCTTTAAATTGCACAAAAACTTATTTGATCGTGTTTAATACTAAAGAAATAGATTGTAGTATATTAGTCAAACAAAACAAAACCAGTCAACAAAATTCTACAGTAAAATTTTTGGGGGTCCTATTAGATTCAAAATTATCTTGGTTACATCATATTAAGGAATTATTGAATAAACTGGCAAAACATTGCTTTGTTATTTGACGTTTAGGCAAATTTATGAATTTGCACATCTTAAAAATATACTACTTCGGTTCATATTATGCATGTTCAATCTAATTTAACCTACTGCATTATTTGTTGGGGTAATTCTTCACATATTATAGATTTGTTTATTCAAAAAAAAAAAGATTATACGTACAATGACTAATTCAAAGGCTCGAGATTCCTGCAGACAATTATTTAAAAGATTAAGTATTCTTACAGTTTCATTCATTCATATTGAGCTGTGATACAAATGTGAAGAACCACTTATATTAACAAATTATAATCTGATTATAATCTTAGAGAATCTCATAATTTAAATATACCTTAACATCACTTAACGTTAACAGCTAAGGGCTCTTTTATTGTGTCTTATTAAATTGATAATAAGCCACCTATGCACATTAACTAAACAACTAAATTCTTATACTCTTTTTCATAATAAAGTAAAATGAATTACCTTGCAAAATGTTTTCTATAGTTTTGACAAATATATAATTTTTAACTTTAATGAGTCTGATTTGTATTTTTTTAATGGCATTTTTTATATTAAGGCGTCCTATATTTTGTAATTATGTCCTTATACAGGGCGTAAAAAGTTTGACTGCCATTACATCTGTATGAGATAGGGTAATTATAAATGAACAAAAAAGTTGTATACTACAGGGGCGTAAGTTTAACAGTTTTTAAAATACAGCAAGTACTAATATTAGGGAGTCTCATCACAACGTGACAACAACGCTTAACTTAACGCTACACAACTGGTGCATACCACGTGTGCACGCGGCAGACTTGTCCTACGGCAAAAATGTAAACAACTATTATTGTGAAAAATTTAGTAAATTTCAAGACAATTGTTTTCCAAATTTTAAATAAATAAAATAAAATGTATCGATTTTGAAGTATGAAGATGGTGTTGTGTTTAAATTTTAGCTCGAATTTTAGTAATTATGAATCTCTTACAACAGGAATTTTCAATCAAATTATGAATTTCAAAAATATGTAATTAAAGTAGGAACCCAAAGATTTACGTCATCCAAATAATCATACGTATTAAAAGTAATTTAGCTACTTTCCAAAAAGCAAAATTCAGTAAGTTTTAAACGCACAAGTACAAAATAAACTACAACATATGCCCAAAAGTCCATCACCATTTTCGATGCACGCACGACACCTTCGAATCCAATATTCGCGCACTCGCTGGAAAACACCTCAAAAAAGGAAATAGTGGTACGTAAAAAACACTCAGACACGGTCCAATTCCAGATACTAACTGAATTGCGTATTGGTGATTGTTGAACACCTTAGTACCTCGTGTTAATAAACCGCCGCGCCGTTGGCATATTGCTCAATACGAATTTTATCGAATTTTAAATCTATTAGAACGCTAATTATTTTTTAGAATTAAGCATAAAGTTCAAAAAAGTGATAAACATTGTATTTTATGGTATTCTATGCACGCAGTTATGTCAATATTCCTTAATTAATCGAACTTTTGTACATCAAGTTGGAGATTTTGATAATTTTTTTCTCGGAAATGGTTGAGTTTAGGACCCACGTCATATATAAGGTTTTTTTGTCTATTTTAATGTATTCTATGGTCTGTTAAAAATAAGGCAGTCAAACTTCTAACACCCTATATAATTATTATTTGTCTTATATTTGTGTTTTATTTACTGTATTATAAATTTTGTCTTAATTCAATAATTAAAAGATTCTGATAACTTAAGTTACATATTTATGTGTTTGAATTTTTTTATGCTGGTAATTTTCAATTCTTTCTGCAAAGAAGGTCTTAATGAAATATATAAATATATTATTACTTTTTTCGTACAACTTACAGATGTTAATAAAGCAGTTCTATTTATCAAATTTTAAAATAAGACTTTGCTTTTAGTCAAAATAACGTTTGTTTTTTCTGTGTTGATGAAGATTCAACGCTAATGCAATTCTGAAGACATAACAGTTTTTCGTAAATAAGTTAATCCCGGCGAGTAAACATTTCCAAAATGTATTTGATTCCCCTCAGGATACGGTATTTACCAACGTTGTCGCATTTCGTCGTGCCAAACAAGCCGACTGTTAAACTTGAAACTCTTGACACGAACCTTGTTTTTAAATAATACAACGCATGTTTAAACTTGTTTGTTTTACAGAGAGGGTGTTCAAACTCATTATATTCCGGGGATACGCTAACCTGATGAATGAAAATCCATAGTTTGATATTTAATGAGAAATTCCTTGTCAATTCTGCAATTATTATCGCCACATAACTGGTAAGTCCAACTCAATATGTAAATAATTCACACACTGCGGCCTAAGGCCAGCCAAATTACAACTTAGAGGTTGTCACTGATTAAAAATTCACAGTTTGATACCAGTCTATACCTTTTGTTAAGGTTAACTACATGAACGGTAATATTAAATAAATATTTTTGTTACGGGAACAGTTGACTTTGGTTTGTTCATAGTTTTGCTTTACACGAAATATAAAACCAGAAGGAAAAATTGTGTCATTCATGATTTTGCTGATTGATGTTGATAACTTTGCAAGAGCCTTGTTCGATCTTCAAGTTTTTTTGGCAACTATTTAATATTAAAATGTGTATAGACTAATTTTAAATGACTTAGGTCTCAGCTAGGCAGATCATTCTAGAAATATATGAAGTAGCAGGCGTAGATAGGGGAAACTTGAATGTTAATTGGGTTGAGGTAACCGTTATAATTGCTATAATAAAGCTAACTGCAAGACGGTGAGGTAAATGAGATTAACTCAAGAAAAATGTGCAGTAGGTATTATTACATTAACGGGCTTGTTAAATTCCACGACAAAAAAGGGCAGACTCGGGGCTGTGCATTTCAGTAGAATGGAGTAAGTACATTTTGCTAATTAGTTCCCTAAAATAATATCATTCATTCCGTGTCAATATATCTTTGATTAAAAACATGACAGTTGGTATATGTTCTAATTATATACCTACTTATTTACGTTCAACATTTCCAAAAGTAAAATAAAAACTAAATATGTATATGACTTGTTTACATGTATTTAGATTTTACAGAAGTTAATGTGTAGGTAGTTATTATTTTTTTATTAATTGTGTATAAAATAAGAGTGATTTATTTAGGATGAATCTTAAATGCGTACATATATTTTAAACAGCGGTGCAGTTCTCTGCGTGGCGTGGGTACATTTTATTAATAGTATTTTTTACGGAAAAACACAGACAAATGTGTACACCAAAATATAATGCTTACTATATTTCTTTAAATTTATATTTCTTACTTTTACATGTTCAATTGGCCATATCTGTAATAAATGTATAGCAAATATGCTAGATGGTTTATACAATTTTTGCTGCATCTGCACACATTTTCATTACACAGAAAATGTACTTTTAACAATTCATCATTTCACTATTCTTTTAAACCGCCATATTCCACTTGACTGCCTGTGAGACTAACAAATCGACACAGGTACCACAGGTATGTTGAATACACGGCATTGTGTTCTTGTCTAATTTTCGAAAGTAGAGTGAATTTTCGAAATCTACCATTTAATAGTAACTTGCGGTAGGAAAATTATCCCTCAATTGAGACATTTGCTTCTAAATATACACTAAAAACGCGCATATTTGGAAACTATAGCTTGCTTCAAATTGCTAATCATATACCTACGTATTTGTACAAATTTTTCGTAAAAATTTGAAAATATTCTGATATATTTTTTTAATTCAATGTAATATTCTTATAACTTTTACACAATTAGAATTTTCTAGGGCGTACATTTGTTCAAAAGTGTTGTGTTAAATTTACATTTTTTGTTATATTCGTTACAACACCCTTGTTTAAATTTCGGCAGCTGCCTCATTGTGCTGCTTCTTCTGCAGAGGGACGTCCGATATTTGAGAAAACAATGATCTAAAGTGTAAATTTCCATTTTTTTCCAACACTAATTCAAAACAAATTAAATGGTCAGTTGAGCAATTAATAGTGTACAAGGTTTTGATTAAGGTCGATAAGGGCAGTGGTTCCTAAAATGTATATATGAATAGACGGATTTAAAAAAATATATAGGTATATTTCCGTAAATAAGTGCAATTTAAGAAAATAACTAAATAAAATGTCTTCATTTAAACGAACGTTTTCTTGATTGAAGAAATTTTACTTAGTTTAAGATTGTGGTACATTACCATCAAGAATATATTTCTTTGCGTATATACATATAAAGATAGGCACCATTCTTGATTTAAAAATTTCTTTTTTGCCTGTAGTAATTTAAACCTACCTAATTAATTTCCTAGGTGCCAAAAAATTGTCAAAAAATGGCCAGTTCTTACAAACCAAATTTATCTGTACTTTATGATCCCAATAATCGAAATTATGATGTCAAAACAGCTTTTTCTAGACAAATATCATTTTTACCAAAGATGTGGTCAAAGAATGCCAAAAAATGGTAAAATGAAAGTCAGATCTCATCACCTAAATTTTATTAATCTTCAAGATAACAAAAATCTAAGTCAGTATGTCAACAAACATGAAAATAGATTCCTATAGAGATTTTTTCCGGATAAATATGATCAAAAAGGCCACAAAATGGTAAAAAATGGCTAGTTTTAATTGCCCTAATTTTTTTAGACTTCAAAATCCAATAACTCATTCAGTACGTCAAAAAACATAAAAGAAGCTACTTTTAGACAAAAAAATACTTTTTTTCCAGAGATATGATTTAAAAACAAAAAAAAATGGTCAAAAATATCTGTTACTAATACTTCTACCACTTTTGGACTTAAAGAATATGAAATGCGGATTCAGCATGTTCAAAATCGTAAAGCTTACTATTAGATTGGGATATTTTTCATAGATACCTAGATGATTTTAAGCTAGGTACTAAACAATTTTTTTTTTAATTTCTAATTATAGTCGTCATTTTGTGGCATCCATCTTGAATTTCGAAATGTTTCCAAAAATGGCTATCGTTTATTCGAAAGCCCAGTCCCCAATCGACATGGAACGTCCAGTATATATTTCGAACTAACTCACCCTTTATAACAATAATAAAGTATGTTGTACACCAGTTGAATTTACTTTCTCTCTTTTTCCCAAAAATATAGAACATAGTAAAGATATCACGGACGCCATTTTCGAGAAAAATTGAAACATGAAAATCGTTTTTCGATATCTTTATTCGTTTAGAAGTACAGTGCGTTTTTCAGTTTTGATTGTTCTTTTCGTGATGTCCTAAGTTCAATGTATAAACACCAAAAATTATTTCTTCTAATTTAATTGTTTCTTGATACAATTCAATGTTCATATTTATTTTAACATTTGGGTTTTTCATTGTCATTTTATCCATTTCTCCATCATAGAATATGGTTCAGTTCGATACGATTAGAGCCTTCATAAATGTTTGCAAGCAACGTGACCGCCGAGCTTATGCAACCCAACATTGCACCACTGGTACTGGTAACGCAAATTCCCCAAAACATAGTGTCGCCAATATTAATGATTCGTTTACAACAGTAACAAAACGTTACGCCTACGCCTGAGATAATGCGATCGCTGATTGGTTGAATAGAATTTCATTAAAAATTACACCAATCACAGAAGGTGAAACAGAATGTTCTGTTTTAATGTAATCTTGATCTTATTCTAATAATTTTTAATTTTACCGAAATTTAATTGCCAACATAAAGGAAATAAAGTTACTGATTCAAACAAAATTACTGGTCACGTGGCTTGTAATCATTCATAAAGGCCCTGTATACCTATAAAAGGAAGAATTAAAAAACATTTAAATCTAGTGAGAGAATGAGGTTACGGTTTATATCTTTTGATTTTGAAACATATTGTCATAGAAACGAGTGAAATGGCATTTTAAGTGATTTATAAGTACTATTTTCAAACCAACTTAGACTACAGAAACATTAGCTATGCCGAAGTGTGACGAACTGTTAACTTTTTACATTACTGAAGCATGTATTTACAATTTCAATTAATTTCAGTTTTTTTATGAATTGTAATTAATATTCACAGTAAAAGAAATTTTAATAGTAAGTACCTACATAATTTCCTAGATTACAATCTTAAGAGGAATTAGCAAACGGTGGCAACGTTGCGTGTATGTTAGTTGTGACCCTTGATTCTAATTCAAGCTACACCTCGGATTTTAAGCAACATGTCGGAAAGTCTGTAATTCGGTTATATTACAGGTATCGTTACGTACAGCTGTGTCAGCGTACAGCGATTTGCATTGGCCATATATGCGTCATCTGCACTGTACACAGAACCAATATAGAACCATAAAGAACAGACCCACTTTACCCCATACAGCGTGTAGCGCAAAAATGATAAAAGTGTGTTTGTCGTTTGTTCTTATAGATTCTCTTAATAATAATTTTGATTCTTTTGTTTGTATGTTCTCTTTTTGTTAATAGTCACGTCACTTATAGACATTTATGAATGCTCTGTACTGTACTGCTCAAAAAGAAGCCATCCCGAATAGTCATTATTAGAAATAATATTTAATTAGACATTATTTAATTTAGTATCATTACGTTTGTTCACTACCACTACTTTCAAATTCTTAGCAAAGAAGACATATGCTTTGCAATAAAATCGCATGAGATTTTATTTATACATTGACGTACGACGAATCAAAGGATTTTAAAATAGATACATAACATTCTGACTTAAATCGCATAACATTACATTACCGCAAAAAATATTGAGTAAAGTGATGAAATGATTTTATTTTCAAGTTAAATATATATGTATATTTAAACGTTTTCATATTTCCAATCTCACAGGAATCCCACAGACCCTAGTAAAAATAAGACAGTACACGAAATGAAATATTTATATTTATTGATTCATTGATTTCTAATACGTTAGTCAGGGAGTTATATTGGGAATAGGATACATTATTCAATAAAACTAAATATTAGTATTGGAATATATTTCTACATTCAAAGTAACACAATGTCATTATCGAACTGACTTGTATTCATTCATTCAAAGTAACACAATGTCATTATCGAAATTACTTGCTCTGTTAATGTTTGCTTGCGTTTTATACAAAATATTTTCTTCTAATTATGGCATTCCAGTACTAGTTATGAAAATTAAAACTTTTCAAAATTAATAGTAATAAATTACCTTAAGAGTCTTCCTTCATTTCATCATTCTCGATGATTTTACTTGTTGGATAAGATTGTTCCAGTCAAACTAAGATGAGTAGGCGAAAACCGACAGGCAAACACAATTTTAAGTATTATTTATTTGTTAATAAAAACAAATGTATAAGGATAATAACTGTTTTCTGTTGTTGGGTTATCACAAGTTAGTATTTTTAATAATGTTAATGTCTTCACTGTTTTATAATTGATTATGAGTTTTTAATATTATGTTCAATTAATTATTCAGTTTGTAGTACGTATACCTAGTGACTGATTACTTTCCAAAGAGTAGTATGGTACCTACCTATTTAAAATGCCAGTGCGGTTAAAACAACACTTATCCATAGCACTTTGTTTATAAAGTTGGAATCCTCTGCACTTTGATTTTGAAACCAATTGCAAAATTCAAGACGACTGGGAAAATCAGATATTTCGCTTCAACGTTCGAATGCTCTGTGGTCCGCAGCTCAATCAGAAAATGTGATGCAAAGTAAGGCACCGAATTAGCGGGAATTAAGGGATAATTTGCTTATCTTTTAAAAGGCTATATTTTGAGATAATAATTTGAAATAATCTTTTATTGTGTAAAAATAATATGAATATTGATTTATCGGCAAAATACATAATTCCTGATAAAAGTTAACTTCATTTTTTACTGTGGATATTTGTCAATTATTTGAGAATGTTCAAGTAAATTTCACTTTTTTACTAAATTTAAAACTAAATTAAATATGTTTACGATTTAAGCCAGCTTACGTCTATTAAAAGATTAATACCTACGGAGATATAAGCCTTCTAGTACCAGGAAGCTACTTTATCAGAGCTCTAGATATATCTTAGTCAGTAATAATTAATTTAGTAAGGACGGTAAGCTGATCTAAATCGTAAAAATGTTTAATGTATTCTTCTCTATGCTGAAATTGTAACGTAATTCTTTTTCTACAGTAAAAACTTTTCCAAAATATCAATAAGACGTTCTTATCGGCCTCTATGTTTTTAGATTAAAAGTAAATTTATATTTATATTTGAGTAGTCCAAATACTCCGATTAGCCCAGGGAAATTAGCATTTGACGTAGACAAAATGTCCTCTAAGATTTATTTGCAAAGACGCTCTTTGAGATATCCCAAACCAAAATCCGTAAAAATTACAAAAATCATAACATGGCGATACAAGATATTGAAGGTCAAAGTTTATTCATCTGACATCCATAAGGTCAGTAGTGTGAAAGTTGTAGAGATTTTAATTATTAACAAGATTGGCTTCTTGCATTTTTTCCGAAACCTCGCCCATTAAATACTTCGACTATTTTAGATGTGCACCTGTGACCACGATAAATATTCAACGGTCATTTTGGTTTTTGAAATGAGTATTTACCTATCAGAGATGATTAAACGCGGAACATTTAGAACTGTTAATTATTTTCCATAATAATGGGGAGTTTCATCACAACGTGACAACAGCGCTTAACCTGCTGATGCACACCACGTGTATACGCGGCAGACTTGTCCTACGGAAAAAATGTAAAGAGCTATTATTGTAAGACATTTAGTAAATTTCAAGACCATTGGTTTCCAGTTTTTAAATAAATAAAATAAAATTTATCGATTTTGTAGTCGAAGATAGTGTTGTGCTTAAATTTTATCTCGAATTTTAGCAATTATGAATCTCTTAAAAGAGGAACTTAATTTTTAATCATATTACGTATTTGAAAAATATATAATTAAAGTACCCAAAGATTCACGTCATTCAAATAATCATACGTATTAAAAATTATTTAGGTACTTACCAAAAAGCAAAATTCAGTAATTTTTAAACGCACAAGTACAAAACAAACTACAACATATGCTCAAAATGGCCTTTACCATTTTCGATGCACGCACGACACCTTCGAATCCAATTTTCGCGCACTCGCTGGAAAACACCTCAAGAAAAGGTGGTACGCAAAAAACACTCCGACACGGTCGAATCCAGATACCAACTGAATTGCGTATTGGTGGTTGTTGTCACATTGCTCGATATAAAATTTATCGAATTTTAAATTTATTAGAACACAAATGATTTTTTTAGAACAATTAAGCATAAAGAAGTTCAAAAAAGTAATAAACATTGTATTTTATGGCATTCTATGCACTCAGTTATGTCAATATTCCTTAATCGAACTTTTGTACATAAAGTTGAAGATTTTAATAATTTTTTTTAGGAAGTGGTTGAGTTTAGGACCCATGTCATATAAGGTTTTTTTGTTTATTTTAATGTATTCTATCGTCTGTTAAAATTAAGGCAGTCAAATTTATAACACCCTGTATGTTCTTATATTGTAAATAATGTAATTATAACAAAGTAACAGTTGTATCGCTTTTTGTTTGAATAAAATTACATAAAAGAGAACCCGGCCTACAGCCAACCCTGTACCACATTGCAGTCGCCCTAACATTTCCGATCTCAACTTTTAATATATTGCTCGTTAAAATCACACTTTTGTTACCTAATTACATAGTGTAAAAAGTGGCTAATGACAGACAAATTGCGTTTACAAATATTTTCTTCAAAATAGATAGAAATTTAGTTAAATTGGGCCGATACTAATTGCCGCGATCATTAGGGAAATTCGAATATCTCCTTTACAGGAATTCCCTTAGTTTTGTCACTAATTCATACCCATGCCTTTAATTTCAATAGGCAATAGATTCGCAAACTGTGTTAGCTAATTAGAGTCTATTGGCGATCGCAGTTGACGAAAGTTTATGTTAAAGTTCGGTATTTGTTCAGCTTAGAGAAGGTGTGCGGCGAATATGAATTGAAATCACTTTGCAACTTAGTTGAACGCAATTCAGCAGAAAGCTTGCACTACAATCCACCCCAGTACGATGGAAAGAACCGTCACAAAAGGTAACAAGGATTAAAATAAACAAAATGTTTCATTTAATTAAAGGATTAGAGTTGGTACTGATCTGTGGGACACGTGGGTTTCATTAAGAAATCGAAAAAAAACTTAACATTCTCTAATATAACACATTTTAGTAATTGTTGTCATATGCATGTTGAAAGGAATAATTGCAGCTGTATGTAGAAATTTTCGTAGTATTTTGAGACGCGGAATACCATACCATTGGTGTTTACCTCTGACCTCCATATTTCTCAGAAAATCCAAAATTAGTGCTTTTATTACATACACGAAAATTAAAAAAAAATATTGAAAAAATTTTAACTTCAGGCAAAAAGACCCCGCAACTATCCTTATGGAAAACCGGTCCCGGTCGAATGAAGTTATCAAATCCACATGCTCGATGACCATCAACTTTTCTGAAGGTGCTTCAGCTATTTTCTGATGACGGAGGAATGCTGCAGATATGCTGATGCCGGATAAGTGTTCAGCATGCGTTAAAACATAAGATGTCGCTCAAGCAGTACGTGGCGCTATCGCTGTTCTTCAATAGGTGGCTCACCAATTTCTGAAGACTGAAGGATGATACAGCTATTTTGACCACGGACTCGCATTCAGCACACGAAAATACATCAAGAAACAGCCAGCTTGGTCACTTTATAAAGAAATATTTGCTTTTACTCGCCCGTAAATCATTGGACTTGATGATCATCGAGCACGTTGATTCGATGACTTCAGAAGGCTGTAGCTTAAGTACAGTAGTTTGTCAGACCTAGGTCCCATGGACTTTTTTGATCGACACGTTGAAGACTATCATTCGGCAACGTTTCGTACCATTCGACCGGGACCGGTTATAGACATAAGAATTAACTCGTAACTGTAGGCAGGGCGGTTAAGTTGGTGTATATTAAATAAATAGAAAATTCCTCTATCTTGAAGATGCATAATTATCGAGGTCAAAGGTAAATTTTACTAATTATATTGTATTCAGGGCCTCAAAATATTACGAAAGTGATATATTTGGACAAAATTTAGGAAAAAACCAGTTTTGACCCATACTTGGGTCAGTTTTCACCCAAATATTTCACTATTTTTCACAGGGTCTCCCAAAAATACATGATCAAAAAGGTACTGTGACATTCTTTGGCTCAAAAGAAGACGATTTGACCTAACTTCCATGGTTCCTCTGCTACTGACTGTCAAAGTTCTTAAAAATATATATGTTTTTTGTAATATCTGGAGAATGTTGGGATGGATTTTAATGAAACTTGCTGTGGACTTGTTACTAAGTAAGACTTATGTTTTGATGAAGCAACCGCGTCCATTCGCCCTGGGCAAGTAGTCTTAGTACAAGAATTACCAGAACCTTTTATTTGGTCGCTGGATTCAATTCATTTTTTTAATTGATGTATCATTCCTTTTTCGAGATTTTCGTGCTCTTGGTAAAATCTCGTAGCATTCATAGTTTTTATGCGATGTGCTTATGGGACACTGTATATAATTTATAAAATAAAACTGAACAGCTATTTTAATCAGGTACCTACAAAATTGTAACATGGTAGCATATCCTGAATTATTATTTATAAAGATTACAATTTTTTCTGAATAAAGATATAAACGATACTATGACGACCAAAGCACACAACAAATTTGTCCTAATACTATTTAAAGTATTACGCGTAAATCAAAAAAAACTAACTGCGCTGCTGACTATTCAATACTTTCATCTACATATTTTTAAATTAGGAATAGTAAGACATTATATTTACATACATCAGCGAAAGACTGATAACAAGAAACACTGCACAAATGATTGTACCTACTATTGAAATTTCGATGAAAATTGCGTCCCTAAACCACGACATGAAAAAAATCTATTTGGAGTCCTTCGGAATCTGAATAAAAGGCTGAAGTTTATGTTCCACCAAATAGGTGCAAGAATTTGAACAAATACGTTTCGGTGTACAAAAATTAATATAAATACCTATAATTAATAAATAAATAACTGAATACTGACAAATAGTAAATTTAAATACATTTGAATACATTTGTATACATTTTTGAATACTTTTAAATAGTTTAATAACTGGAAAATTCTTGAAAATATATTCCTTTAGTAAATTTATGGAGAGAAATTGTATATTTAGCAAAGTTAGTGTAGTGAAGAAATTAAGTTTATTTTTGATAACTGCCTAATTGGGCTGTTTTAAAATTAGTCTGTGTTTTCATAAGTAATATTTATTTTTATGGTTTCCATTGGAATTGTAGAACTGAGGTAAATAAACTTTTACTCCTGTCGGCAAGGTACGTTTTTTTGTATTTTAAAAACAAATATGATTTATTAGCCAATTACGTCTATGTTATTCGAAAAAAAATTGTCGATTCAAACAAGAAGAGATGACTTAAATAAAAATTAGTGCCAACCTATTTCTTCTCGTTACCAGTTCATTTTCACATTTTACAGTAATGGCCGACTTAATAAAGAAATATTAAGCTGAAACTCCTTATACAATCCAGAATTCAATCCAATAACGTTATTGTTTGTGAACGTGGCATTTGAATGTCTGGGGAAAATTCAGGGGAACTTTTTTGTTAGCAGCTGATTAAAAGTTGGAATGTTTCTTATATTTGAGAATAAGTTTGTAGGCGTAAGAAAAGGCCGAATAATCCTTGTTTGAAGCAACGTGGTTGTTTTCCTAGGTTTACATTTATAATTCCAGGGATCAGCGAAAAAGCGCTGTTCCGTATAGTTGCTAGAATTCCACCTCCATCTGAATATTCCCAAGCGAAACTCATACATGACTTTCCAGTTTCCACGCTAAACTTTTCAAAGTTCTGATGCCAAAGTTGGTGTTTTTGATACAGAGACTTGCAGAGCATTCAATTACCCAAACACTTGCTCCCGGATATAATTTTCTGTGCGTTAACGTTAGGCTTCCAAATATTCCTTCGTAATAAAGTCATTAAAGTGATTAACAGCCCTAATGGAACAACATAATTCTTCTTCGTTATAGCTTTTTCTTTTCTGAAATTACTTCCCTTTTTTAACGGCGTTCTGTAATTAATTTTGTAGGTGTCTTAAAGTACCTATGAACAGCGCTGGAAGAAAATTATTATTGTCCTTCCTACACGATTTATGAAAGTAATATTTTAATATCGATAAAAAATATCCGCACGCATTTACAACACATTCGAAAAAATCAAATATACCTAAAGTTGTCCAACATAATAAGTATAGATCTAAATTTTTATTAAAATATCATGCTATGTACATATTCAAACAATTATGTACCGTTGTCATATTTTACTGATTATTCGAAATTAGTGAGCGCCATTCTCAAAAAATTTCAAAATCCAACATAACAACTTATTTTGAATTCTCTCAAATGATTTTTAGAATGTTGTATCCGTTTTGAAAAATATCATCCTCAAACATACGAGGTCTGTTCAGAAAATAACCGAACATTTTAAACTACGCGCTAATGGAGATATTTAGTGATATGCGATTGGCAACATTGCGTTGCGCATAATTTCCTTTGCAACCACATGTTCTTAGATTGTTGATATCTCATTTAGTTTTCGTGATATTGTAATTTGAGTGCAATGTGTTTAAGTGACGATGCAACGTAAAATTTTGCGTGAAACCAGGACCTTCTTTTAATGACTGGCTGGTGAATTAGAAGAACAAAAGACGTGTTTTGTAACCCTATATAAATAGCTAACTAAATCTAATATTCCTTTATTGAAGGGGACGGGATATTTCCAGTTTTGCTAGGTGATAACGAAGCAATTTCCTTTGGGATGTAGTTCCAGTAATTTTAGTTTGCAACTAATTTAATTAGATACCTTTAAGACCCGTGTAAATCATAGCTTTTACGACCAGCAAGCTGTTTTCCTAAATTCCAACTAGGATCACCAGAAAATGTAAGATTTACGAGTCGTTTCGGCATTTACTTGTCCCTACAATATGAACTCATATATTACCCATCAGCAACAGTGAAACAAAATATGTTACACGTAGTGCAATAGTTTAGCGGTTTGGGGAGTCGCGTTAATTTATTTACTTGTTCGTCTATTTTACCGCCAGCCGAATTAAATCGTTTTGTAAATAGCGATTTATTCCATGAATATGTTAGTAATTTAGTTTAAAGTAATTAATTGGAATTTAAAGGTAATACTCTGATCATCAAAATTCAATAAATATCCAGAGATAGCTAAATTCAGACCACAACATTTAATCCGTAAGGATTATTTGTAACGAAGCAAATACCTTTAGCGTTTTGCATCACCCATAAAGAATATTTTTATTTAATACATATACGATCTAGCAGCAATTGTGCACAAAATTTAGGATAAATAAAAAAAAACTAATATTTTTCCCAAAACCATTCCTAGGGGTTCTACGAAATTGCCAATGTTCGATGTAAAACACAATATTAACCACTACACAAAAGTATTTGAGGAGAGATCAAATGTACAAATTTAGTATAATTTTATTGTAATAATTCCCCGTTATTATTGAAAACTATCTAATTAACATTTTAAATATACAAAGCCTTTTAATGTTATAAACAGATTTCATATACGCGACAATGCAAACAAACAATTAAAGGGTCAAAAGAATCGGGAATTTAAAAAAGCATTTTGAAGCTCTAAAATTCTAGTTTTTAGATCTTTTGGTCGAAATTTTTTAGGAGCTACGGTTATCATGTAATTCTAAGAAATAGCGCGACAAAAAAATTTTGCAAAATTTCTTTTTTTTCTGAATCCACGGACTTTTTTTCTGAATCCACGGACTTTTTTTCAGCTAAGCCATTGCATGGACCAGATAGCTTGTTTATTCAGCTTCAATTTCCTTTCTTTTAAATTTCGATACGACCATTTTTCATCGAAAATATTGGACTTTTAATGGGAAAGGATACTTTGCCTTCAATCATCGATATCTCAGCGACAAATGGTCGTACAGAGAATTGAAGGACAGTTTTGAAAACTGGAATAAATTTCCTATAACATACTGCCGCAACTTTTCGGTAAATTTTTTTTTTTCATCAACACGAATTTTAAAAAACATGAAAAAAACAGGTAATTTATGGTTTTTTAGAAAATTGATGGCTAAATTAGAAATATTTACTAAATGACTAATGTTAAGCATGACTTTTATAAAAGGGTCACGTTTTTTGAGCAAAACTGTTTTCGAGGTTTTCTCACATTTTTACACAAATAACGTTTAAATTGATGGGAAAAAAAAATTTTTTTTTTGTTTTTTTTTTGAAAACCTAGACATTGAAGTAAACAAAATCCAATTGTTTCCAACCCGATTCGGCATTTCCGTCCTATGCTTCTGTTCAATTCAATTTTTTATTATTATTATTTTTTTTTCATCAATTTAAACGTTATTAGCGGTAAAAATATGAAAAAACCTCAAATATTTTTTTTCCATTTTAATCATGATTATTAAGTGTTTAAGCTCAAAAAACGTGACCATTTAATTTTTTTCAAAAGTTTGACTGTTTGAAACAAAGAAACGGTTCGCTAGATCGAGATGAAACTTCATTGGGTTCTTCTGGGTATATCGAACTGTAAAGGTCATGCTTAACATTAGTCATTTCGTGAATATTTCTAATTTAACCGTCGATTTTCTAAAAAACCATAATTACCATTTTTTCCTGTCTTTTTAAAAAATTTTTCCGAAAAGTTGTGGAAGCATGTTATAGGAAATTTATTCCAGTTTTCAAAAGAGCCAGTCAGTTCTCTGTACGACCATTTGTCGCCGAGATATCAATGATTGAAGTCCGATATTTCGATGAAAAATGGTCGTATCGAAATTAAAAAAAAAAGGAAATTGATGCTGAATAAACAAGTTATCTGATCCATGAAATGGCTTAGTTAAAAAAAAAATTTCCAAGTTCGTGAACACAGAAAAAAAAAGAAAATTGCTAAATTTTTTTGTGGTGCTATTTTTTAGAATTGCCTGATAACCGTAGCTCCTAAAAAATTTCGACCGAAAGATTTAAAAACTAGAATCTTAAAGCTTCAAAATTTTTTTTTATTCCCGATACGATCATTTTTCACCTAAACACAATCTGCCAAAAATCACGGAAAAATTTGGGAAATTCTTTTAACCCTTTAATTGTTTGCATTATTTATGTGTATTTATCAAATTCATCTTAATGATACATTTTTGGATTCCAGGTATTCCCAAATGTCCTAAGTGCATTAAGCTCGATTAAAATGTTCTATGGGAACTGTTTGGACTATGTCATAGTAGAAATATAATAACAGTAGATCTATTTTAACAACGAAACCGTTAACTACAGAGTGATCGGGCTAGGTTCTTATTGTTACAGATCACTCAACAACAAAGATAAGTTAACTTCCTTTAAAACTAAAATGTAGAAGGTTATAAAAAGTATAATTCTCAAAATGTAGCGTATAAAGCATGAATAAATTTGTTAGATCCTGCTTGTATGAATTTCCTTTATGAATTTTCATAGGAACGTGCTGCATACTTATGCACAACCAAATATTTTCATTAGAAGAATTTTAAACGTGAAAAGCAGTTAAATTTCTGGATTACGCCTCTGTAATGTTTTGTGCACATAGAAGTCATTTATTTAGGACGGTGTTTTAAATTAATTTTTAATCAACTTCCATTAATAACAGGCAAAAGTTTGCTTACGGAATAAAAACGACAATAATTATTACTTTACAAATTGTTCGTTCCATTTTCCTAGCTTAACATTATAATTACTTACCGGTCCAAATTGCTCGAAGTAACTTTTTACATCTTCTAATGTGGTAGGCGCGGATAATCCTCCGACGAATATTTTTTTCGTCCTGGTTACCATCTGTAAACAAAAAAAAATATATTAACTACTTGTCACTTAAAAATGCAGTATTCTACAAAATTGGAATAAACCTTTTATAGGCATCTCCAAAATTCTATAAGTTCATCAAGTAAAAACAATTTTTTTCTACATTGTATTTCTAAAACGGATTTTTTTACGAACATGGACACTTTTTTTTAATATTTCATTAGCTCAGAATTTTAAAATTTCTGGAAGACATTATCAACATAGAATATCCATCTAACGTATCTAACTTTTTACATTAAACACTTGGAAAAGAACTAGGTGAAGTTGGGATAATATTGACAAATCATCAAATATTAAATCGCTGCAGATCTAACAAAAGCTTATTTTTTTAACGAAAAATATTTCTTTAACATGCCAAGAGTCACGCTAGTAATTCTGTATTTCAACTACCAGTGTCATGCTGGAAATTAAACTTTTTCTTAAAACGTAAAATATATGCTTATGACTGTTACTAAATATCCATATATTATCTGTTAATGCAAAATATGTGTGAAAAAAAATATTTTCGCCAACAGAAACTCCAGTTTTTAAAATGATAGGTTAATTAATAGAAATAATAATAGAATAAACATAAATTAAATATGAGCTTAACATTGTTAGAGCACGAATAAATTACAAAAAAAAAAAACAGGAAACTTTGAAGGTCGTTTATAATTAGGCATATAGGTAAATAATCATTATAAAATAACAAAAAAAATGCCCATACTACAAGAAAGAGTACAGTTACAGTTACAATTAATCAAGTAAATTAGATTGATTACTTTTATGCCTTTTATCATATTGAAATTAACAGACAAACACGTATGTCAAAAATGAATAATTTGAAAATAATTTATGAATTTTTACTTTAATTTTACATTTAAATCGTAATTAAATAGCTAACAAAATATTGAAAAAACAAGTTTACTTTGCCTTAATATGTTAAAAAAATAACTTTTTAAATGAACGATAGCTTCATTTATTTATTTAATAATAGTAAAATAATTCCGATATTGAAATATTAATAAATATTTCGTTTAACAATAATTTTTGTGACATTTTTGTAAATTAAAAAAAATTAAGTATAAAAGATACATTTTTTCTGGGGTTCAGGGCTATTCTACGAATTCGTAAATATGCCCATTATTATTTTTTCGTCGAGCTACCCCAGTTAAAAAAAAAATAATAAGTTTCTACGATGAATAGAAGCCGAGATATTGCAAAATTTACAGCGCGCATCAATTTGAACTATTGTTTATAAGCGAAAAACGCACGGTTTTTAATGCACAATTTGAGAATGTTAATGTCAAAAAAACGGTGATATTTTTAAATAGGTCGCTTAATTACGTCTTTAAGATTACAATGATGCTTTCAGAATCATGTTTGGTTGAAAATTAGCGCCTGTACAAAGGCTTAAAGTTCATAACTTTTGGAGCCTCCGTTATAAACAAATAGAATTGTGCGAAAACTATTGCACCTCCACTTTTGTCATACTTTTAAAGTATGACAAAACCCTCAACTTGTCAAAGGTTTTATAAATTTTTAACAATAAATGCGATAGTTATAAACAAATTAAAAAATTGGCACTTTTCTTGTTTTTTGCAATAACTTTTTTGTTTATTAATCGATTTTAATTTAACAAGTCTCATTTTGTAGATAATTTTACTCCCTACAAGCTGTCTGAGAGTCACTTTTCGCTAAAATTGATGGTTTTCCCTGCAAAGTGAAAAAACTGTTTTCCTCACTTATTTGTTTAAATAGAAAAGTTAGCTAATAAATGTTTTTGACTCACGAGATGAGAGATGTCTTGTATTATGTTCCTTTAGATAATTTTGCAATAATCTCGCGGATAGGACCTTTTTCGAGTTTCTCTTTTATTTTCACTAATTTTCCTGGTGTAATATTTGTATCTAACAACAGTAGTAGTACGATAATAGAACTATGTTATTTTAATAAACAACAAATGCGGATTCTATTTACTATGGGAAGGACGCATATTAGTCGGTCAGGTAAACAGCCTACTGAGATCGAGGGTTAAGTTCCCGTTTTCCAACCGCAGAATTCAAAGATTCCAGGTAAATTCACTCCCGTTTAATAAAGTTGCTCATTCTGAGATTCCTGTAAATAATTTAGAGAATTTTAACTTAATTTGACAACCTAGGGAGCCTAATTTACCACCGAGAATGAACTAAGACTACGGAAGGGAACTTAACAATTTCGTAGACACTACAATTATTTATACCTACCTATGAGGTTGTGAACATATTAACTATTATTATTTTTAACAGTTTTAAACCAAACAACAGGGAAAGTCTATATCTAAAATACCTTTTTGCACGATCAGGTAATTTACTGAATTTGTTGAGAAATTTGTAACATATACAAATTAGCAACCTGTAAATGATTACTTAACCGATCAGGAGGCGGTAAATAGGTAATCTAATAAATGTACAATTTTAAAAATAAATTTTTATTAAAAACAAAATTTACAATTTGAAAAATTATTAAAAGTTATTGGAGCAATAGAATTCGGGTTTAAAACAACGTTCTCTTATAATGATGCTATAATTGCTGTACATTTTGTAATAAGACTTTAGACTGCGGTATCACTTTCTGTCACCGTAGAATTTCCCTATAGAATTTCCGTGTAAAATCTTGTTTGAAAATTGATTTTTGTTATCCACAGTCTTCGATATATCCCTTAGCTACAGAGGACGAACGACACCCACCGTGCCTTTTAAGGAATAAAATATCTCTTCCTTGGTTTGCCAGAATAGTAGCAGAACTCTTTCGGATGCATGTCCAGTATAAGTTGAGGGATCTGGCACTCACTTTCTTGAATCATAACTTACAAGAAGCTTAAGTTGTGACAAAAATATTGTCTCGGAGAGACGTTTAATGACAGTAGATGTCACTTGACAATAAATATTCGGTCTCATATTAACCAAAGGGAAAACTTTTTGCATGTACGACTTGTTCGTTTCATATTCTATTTTTAAAAAAAAAACGTCATAAGTATTGCGGTCATTAAGTGTTTTACACATTTCAAACATTTTGGAGATGTCGACTTCGATCTAAAAATATCCCTTAATACAGATCCTTAATAAATGATTATAAGCCACGTGACCAGTAATTTTGTTTGGAGCACTACTTTTATTTTCTTCATGTTGGCATTTAATTTGGTAAAATTAAAAATTATTGAAACAATAAGATCAAGATTACATTCAGACACAACATTCTATTTCACCGGCTGTGATTTTTCGTTACCAGTTCGTGCAATGTTGGGTTGCCTAAGCTACGGGCTAGGCTGTTTAATTTGTTCGACATTGCCAATTGTAAAAACGGCAGAATATTTTTAATATTTTAATTGAAATTATCCCAAACATGTTTTTTTTTTTTAATAGAACAAACAGTTACTCTCTCCAAGAAAATAATTTTTAAACCCAAATAAAGTAGAGTTTTATAAACTTTGTATTGTGGGAATTTATTTACGGACAAAGTTATTTTAGATAAAAAACGAAAGTGTTGTTATTCCCATTTCAAAAAAAATATATCCAATGTTAATATATTATTGTTATGTTGCTATTGTTGAGAAGTATTTCGAAATATATCAATTTCTAATGTCCAATGAATTTACTTGTAACCGATATCTATTCCATTCTGTAGGTACTATTACACATATAAGCTGAACATTAAATGAATAATTGAATATCTATCATACTCATTGTCTGAATTTAGTCAGATGAACCGCTTCGTTACTATTTAGAGTTATTTCGATACACTTCGTGCATTGGATGAGGAGATAACAGTGTGTAATTTCGTTTGGTATAATGGAGTTAGCTAAATTATTAATGAAATTTTGAAGCAAACTATTAATGGATATGGAATATTTAGAACTTGATATGCATTATATAGAAGTTTGTAAGCTACAAAAAAATTACTTGTAGTATTCTGCAGACTACTTGGAAAAAAATATAAATATATCAATAATGATCGACATTGTTTTAAAAATTATATTATTGTCTGGAAACGGTACAAATTGCTATAAATAATTTAATAAAAGTGGAGACTCTTCTTGCTCGACCTAAGGCTTATTGATTTCAATTATTTCAGTATATTGTTTGTACTGCTATAAAATTTGAATTTTCCATGTGTAAAATATTTAAAATTATATTTTTTTGCAGTTATATAATAATAATAATAATATAAGTATGCATATACTTTTTAATAACTATTAAAATATAAAAGTTCAATGCATTGAATTTCAGATACATATCGTGATACAGTAACATATAATTTCATTTCTCAAATCTATTTCCCTCGTCAAAGTTTTACATGAACAAATATTTACGAAAATAAACATTTATTTGTGAACTGATAAAATGAGAGACACATAAACTTAATGGTGTCCAAAAAGAAACAACAAATATGCAATATTTCATGAAAAGAACATCCCCAGGGATGAAATATAATCTGTTGGTACGGTTTTGACCCTGCCCCAAAAGAATAGGTCCTGTTTGACGGAATGTCAATCATTCATTAGAAAGACCCCGTTCATTGTTTTAAATCTGAAATTAATTTAATTTGCCAGGAATAAAAAATGAAAACAATAAGTATCATCTAATAAACGCATATTTGGGGAAGATAATGCAGCCACAAATAAGCTGGTGTTCTTAACCTTCATGGTTGATTTGGGGTTGTTTGGATGCTTTGGTAAGTTTAGAATGTGAAAACAATGAGGTCCTAAATTGAATGTCACGGCATGACGGCCAACGTGAACCAACGAGAAAGCTTAATGTAAGTGAGATATAACGCACAAGGTATTGTAACCTGAGGAGTTATTTCTTCATTTATCTATCTACCGTTATGACCAGTATCGTAACGATATTAATTTGCAAAATAGTTTACTATTTACATATCGAAAGGAAGTTTAGAATTATCATTATACTTTAATTAATACGTGGGAGCTTAGAAATGTTGTACGTTCAGAGAATGAATTCCAGACACTTACCATACGTCGCTCATGTACAAGGTAATCCAGTGGTTGGTTGTATGGGGTGAAACTTAAATTGGAAGAACGAGAAAACACCAAAACTTTCCAGGGAGGGTTTTAATAACAATAAAAACAAAACAAACAAACAAAATAACGACACAACAGGTTCGAACAACATTATTGATTAATTTATTGATACGCGACAGCGTACCGAGATTCAGGGAATGCGAGACTCATAGCAAAATTTGGAATTACTTTATCCATTATTAAATTAACCCGAGACTCTAAAACTAAGTAGAATGTAAAACCCAAGGAAAAACTGCTTGTTTTTTTCGGAGATCTCTCCTGAATTCGACACGTCGCTTCGACACGCCCATTTCTTGGGTCCAGACGTTTCTGTTCTTATCTTACTGGCGGGAACCCTGAATATCGGGACGCTTTGGCATAACTATGCCATGTTAATAATTACCTAATTGACTGGACTTACATTAATATAAATAATTCTGTGACTAACTGAACTCGTAAATAACCGTAGCCTTCCTCTAGTGACTCCGTGTAGCAATACGGGACGGATTAGTCAGTCTCATTTAATCTATTCTTATAGCTTGGAAAATCCGCCTAAAAACCAGCTATTTGATATATTATTATTTCTCTAACAACTTCTTCTTGGAATTCCTACGTTCTTTGGAATGCATTTCGCGCGTTATTTGAAATATAGATTTTTCTCTTCATACCAGATGCTCAACACATGGCCCCGACAGTCTAAGTGAACTTGTTAAAAAAAATATTGCTAAATTTCATAAGGCCTTCTCCGAAGGACGGCCTGTGGCGACGCTAGCTACTTGAAAACTCTTAACTTTTCGATAAATTAGTGGTGACTGAAATATTTTACTTTTTGGCCCATCCGTTCCGAGAACTAATAAATAAATTACCACGCGTTCCGGCTTTTGTTACATTATGTTATATCTTAAATGTCCCTGCTACTTAATGGTATACTGTCAAAAGCATCGCTTTGGAAATCTGTTAATCTGTTGGTACTATGAAAGCATGACAACCACTACAGGTGGGAAATAACACTCTGCGAATGGCAGCCCCGTCCAGCATTGAATTACACCCGCAGTGTCTAGTAAACAGCCTAGATCATTAGTTAGTAGATTTACCGGACATAGACTGGTTTTGAACGGAGTAGTTCTTATCAGTATGGCACAGATGACACGATCGATAGAACTTGTCAAGTTTAAAAACGGTCTATATTGGGTCATTTTGTTGATGATCTTAGATAGGTAGATATTGCGGGTATTGAGCGAGGCTGTAGCTTGCAGTGTAGTTCTTTCTCTCACAATATCATTAGGTAAAACTTTATTTCGTCTAGTGTTACATCAGCGATGCTCTCATAATACATGCCTACAGATTGGTAAGTCGTTTTTTGTCCATAGGTACAAACAATGCTTTGTGCCAGTAAGCATTGAGTAGCAATGACAATGAAGATCTACATCTTATTCATACTCAAAGCATCTAGGCAGATAAACATTCAAAGAGCTAAATCATTTCATGTAATGGTCATTGCGATTCTTCGCAATCTTCTCGTTTAGTAGATATAACGAGTCAAAACTGGACAAGGTTATAGTCGCCAGGGTAGTTATTTCCCACAATTAATTAAAAAAAGAAAACTGAAGTTAAGAAATTTCCAAAAGGAAGGAGAGAGGATAACGGCGAACTAAAATCGCAGATTACAAGGGATAAAACTGCTAACAGGAGTTGCAGGCCCACAAAACATTTGAATAATATTGGCTTTATAAAAGAAAGCTTTTTTAGATTTTTCTAAAAGAAGGAGATGACATTCCGGCCACAGTGCGAATATGAAAGACTAGTAAGAGTGCATTGTCTACAATATAAAAACAACCGGAAGGTGGAAACTACGTGAAGGGGCCACTATAGAAAAAAGATAAAGCTAAAGATAATGAGAAACTCTAATATTAATGAGGTCCACAGTAAACCTACTGATGGCCGATGAAAAGGATAGTTTAACTATTCGATATACATTCTGTCCAAAAAGTATTCGGAATTTATCGTTCATCTACTCTGACGCGAAGTTCGAGCGCGATCTGTCAAGTAGTTTGTTTACAGCTTTTAATTTAGTTACTGCGCCAAAAGTGTATTCCGCGATTTTCATTACGGATAATGTTATTGAACATAGAGTTATTTTGTGCTACCAACGAAATTCCTTGTGCTGAACGTTGAAAATGTTGAGAAAGACGTACGGTAATTTAGTTGCATCGAAGCATACGAATGACACAAAGCATTCAAATATGGTCGAGAAGTGGTTGATGATTTACCACGTTCTGGTCGTCCTTCAACGTCTTCAACTGAAGAAAACATCGGTAATGTGAAGGAAATGCTGCTTGCAAACCGCCGCCGCCGTTTTGGATATGAAAGCACGGTTGGTTCCCAAACAGCTTAATTTTCTTCAAAGAGAGCATCGCGATTTACGAGTTTGACATGCAAACGAGCCATCAATCTTCGGAATGGCGCTTTTCTAATGAGCCAAAAACAAAAATACCACGTCAAAAATCAAAGTCATGTTGACTGTTATCTTTGGCTATCATGATATTCTCCACTGAGAATTTCTTCCGGATGGAGAAACAGATAGCAAAGAATATTATCTAGGCGTTATCAGACGTTTGAGAGAGAGTGTCCATCGCAAAAGATCAAATTTATGGAAGGATAATTCTTGGATTTTGCACCACGATTATACAGCATCACATAAAGCGATAATTGTGAATGAATTTTTGACCAAAAACTCAACGAATGTCATTGAGCAGCCACCGTATTCGCCGGATATGGCCCCTGCTGACGTATCTTTTTTCCCAAAGATAGCTGAAGGAGTTGAAGTTCATACTGGAATATGCGTGTAAAAAGTGCTTTGACGATTGGGTTGTTCATCGGAAAAAATGTATTGCTGAGACAAAATACATTTTAATGATTAACTGAATATATTGACATATTTCGCATACTTTTTTGACAGAAAGTATGTATTTATAATTTACAATTATGTCACGAATACGACACTCATGTTCTGTGATTTTTTATCTGCCCGAGGCTAAAATTTTAGATACATTGGAGCCTTAAAGGATGGGCAGGATCAAAGATTTAGGAATTACGATGAGATGAAGAAATGGTACATTCCTGGACAAATTTTAAAAAATATATGATTTGTATTGAAGTCTGTGCGCAAAAGTGGCATTACAATCTTTAACTGAAAATATTAAATTTTCTGATATTTTTTAAANATTTATGGAAGGATAATTCTTGGATTTTGCACCACGATTATACAGCATCACATAAAGCGATAATTGTGAATGAATTTTTGACCAAAAACTCAACGAATGTCATTGAGCAGCCACCGTATTCGCCGGATATGGCCCCTGCTGACGTATCTTTTTTCCCAAAGATAGCTGAAGGAGTTGAAGTTCATACTGGAATATGCGCGTAAAAAGTGCTTTGGCGACTGGGTTGTTCATTGGAAAAAACGTATTGCTGACAAAATACATTTTGATGATTAACTGAATATATTGACATATTCCACATATTTTTTTGACAGAATGTATGTATTTATAATTTACAATTATGTCACGAATACGACACTCATGTTTTGTGATTTTTTATCTGCCCGAGGCTAAAATTTTAGATACATTGGAGCCTTAAAGGATGGTTTGTAAGGAGGACAGGATCAAAGATTTAGGAATTACGATGAGATGAAGAAATGGTACATTCCTGGACAAATTAAAAAATATATATATGATTTGTATTGAAGTCTGTGCGCAAAAGTGGCATTACAATCTTTAACTGAAAATATTAAATTTTCTGATATTTTTTAAAATTGGCCCTTTTATAATATCACGACAGAAGAGCATTAAATACCAAGATGGGAAAAATTGGTTCTTCCTTATTTATATTATGAAAACAACCGTGTTAAATGTTGCTTCAGATTAGGACAAATTATTATCGCCCTTTCGATCTGGGAGAGCAGTATATCACCTACTTTAAACTTCCGGGACCCACCCGGATGATCCCTTCTATCTGTGAATATCCGACTTAGATAAAGATCCGGGATCATGGAAATTTGTGCACCTGAGTTGGATAAAGATAAGAATATGCTGCTATCAGTTTCACAGTTCATTAGCGGCCTTCAATGATCGTTTTACGCACAAATCCGCGGATCCATAGTCATTATCTCTCGCCGAGTCTACTATAAATTTAATGCTTACTTTTCAATCCCCCCCTGCAATTTCCACTGTTCCGTAAATATGCTTATTGTACTTTTTCATTTTGCGGTATCGCGAAAATATGCCCCAAAACCCGTAAAGTACTCTAGTAAACACAACAGTGTAAAGCGGAGAGAGATTATTTATCGCATTAGTTTGACGGAAATAAAAAGTTTTGAAACTGAAATAGTTTTTTTACATTATTTTAGTCATTAAGCTAATTCAAATAAATTCTATTTTTTTCCTAGATATCCTCTCAAATAAAGTCAATGCTTCTCGATACCAAAAATCTGGGTATGCTAAACATGTAAGAAATGTAGAAAGATTTCTAACTAGTGATATTTTAATATAGGTACAATACATTTCCAAAAAATAAACATTTTTTTTTATTTGAAAAAGCTGAATATATGTAAAATATGAGTTAACAATAAAATACGCATTTAAAAAGAATTAAATATTTTTTATCCACAATCCCCTTATAATCGGACTTTTATCCACACAAATGAACCGTCTAAAGTGATACTTTATCCACTACTGGAATAAAGTAACTTTATTTCACTAGTACAATAATGAAAAATTAATAAACCTATAATAAATCACATTTCATTTATTTACTTATTTTACATTACCATTAACATTTATAGTAATAGACATTTCTCTTCTTCTAAGGAACAGCTAAGCTTGGATTTTCCTTGCAATATCAAATTTGTTAGATATAGACTCCTCAACATAACTTTCAGCTACAGAGGAGCTCTGCCATCCACCATGCCGTTTGATGGTTGTAAGATCAGCATCTTTATTGGCCTGTTGAAATGCGCCTCATTCAATGGCCAGTATATGCTTCTGGATTTGCGATATTCAGGAATGAAGCTACTATTGAGGGTACCTTCATCGATGTGTTGATTACAACAGGCTGAGAAGTACATTTTTGATTGATGTATCTTAAAAAGATTATGTCTTGTGTTAGGCGCATTGGCGCAGAGAAATATATTTTCTGCATATTTCAACAGCATTCACGTAAAATTCTTCTTCTATAATCGTAAATTTTCTTGAATGCCCGTCTTGGTGTCAGGTATTGAAACAAGTAGGTAACTGCCAACGTTCTGTACGCCATTAATTTTCAAATATGTCAATGCGCAGCATCGCCAGGCACCAGAAACCCCCATTATTTGTGCAACCAGAATAATTCAAAGTTCACTTAATCATTAAATATTCTTTATCGGAAGCCCCAATCAAAAATTCTTCAATATGTGCTCTTACGAATACTGCAGCTTTCTTTGCTTTGTATCCTATCGATTCGCTCTTCAAATAAGCAGTAAACTCGTTATATTTTCCAACATCTATATTTTGTAGACCTTTTTAGCAGCCTTCAACATCGAATACTTCGACCACATAGATGAAATTGTATATTTTTTCCTCAAATTTAAAAAATACGATAGCATGACTTCTTCATTTATTGTCATTACTTTGCGATTTTCCCTCCATTCGTTAAATTCAGTGAACACTTTTTCACAATGTTCCCTGGATTTCGCTGTCAATAAATGGAAAATTGCTTCTTGCGCTTCTTCAAAAACAGCCGCAGGAATACAATTATTTTCTTGCATTTTTACAAATTCAGAGAGAACTGTTTATTAAATAACTGATAATAAACAAGGTAGCATAGCAACCAGTAGGTAGGTATAACAAAACCTACCACGTTTCATTGAGGAGTAGTAGTAGTAAGAAATGTCAAGTCGTGCGAATATATTTTTTACTAAATTCCAATAATTCCGAGTCCACAAATATGATTGTAATGTAGTTATGGATAAAACGTTCTATTGCATTCGTGTTTTAATTGCTTTTCATCCACTTAAGAATATTAAACGCTCGAATAAAATATGTTTAAAACACTTATACAATAAATAACTATTACCAATCTCAACAAATCAAGTCGAACAGAGTGTTTACGAGTTCGGATATTTTTTTAATGAAAAATAGATCTTTGTAGTATAAAATTTAGAAGAAAATGGTAGAAATTTGATGATAACTGGACAAATTTGAGAAATAAATTCTGAAGAAAAAAGAAAACAATACGAGTGTATCCCTCCAAATCTCAACAAGTCTAAACCAATTAAATGGAAACCAGTCCCGAATATTTGTTTAATCATTGAAAACTGCCACAAAAGTCTGCAAATCAAGTTAATTAACTTTCTAATATTGTCACTACAGTGAACAATTCGTTAGAATTATACAGGGCTGGAAAATCCACATGGTCCATCTGCCTTTACAAGAGAACGACGAAGTAAAGTAAAGAAATCCGTGCAATAGACAAGGATGGCTATAGTGAAGACGTTTCATAATCTGAATAGTCACCGCCCGTTTCGGGTTAGAACTATTCAGATTATGAAACGTCTTCAATGTAACCATCCTTGCCTATCGCACGGATTTCTATGACTTACTTTATCGCTCTCACGTAACGGCCGATGAACCATAGGGACTTTCCGAACCTGTATATCTATTTGGACAAGCTACAGCTTAAATAGAAACAACTAGTTAAGTAGAGAAAATTATAAACAACTCATAAGTTTTGACAGCAACCTCATATTTTGGGAAGAATTATTTGATAAAACTGTTTAGTTTAGTTTATAATTACATTACTATTTCACAATTCAACGGTCTTATTAAGTAGAAATGTAAATTGGCAAACATTAATAGATAATACTAATTATTGCAGTAGGAATTTAAAATTATGATCAAATTTTCACGTATTTCAATTAATATGTATATCATCATTGTATTTTGTTACGGTGAATTGCGGATTATCGCTAACAATGTGGGAAATTTAATACATCTGCAATTAATTCCTATAATCCAATTAAGATTTGATCAATACATACATAATATACTTTAAATGTAAAAATCAAATATCATATTATTTTTTAATAATTCGACAAACTTATTTAACGTTTATATAATAGCTGTGTCATGTTTCTCAGTCTTTCTATATTCTCCAGACCTTCCTGAAAATTGTATCATAACGTCTGAATGATATGATCTGAATCGTGAAGATTTAAATGCTATTCTTTATAAATTGTCGACATACACGATTACTGCTACCAAAGATCACAATTAATATCTTTTTATTCTTCAGTAAACTGCAAAACAAATACTACATATCAATTCCAGCTAGTGAGTTCTGTTACATGGGTATCGAATCTTGATGGTAGCTGCTAGTTAGCAACTGTTTAAGGCAATATCTCGATATTCAAATAAAATTATAACTTTTTTATCACGATTCTTTCTAAGACTATTTGCATGTCTATTTAATATTAACTGACGTACTGGTAATTTGGAAAATGTAGAATGAAATGTGCACAAACTGAAAATATGGCTAATTAAACAAATTGCTTAAAGTGTATTCTGCGTATTTGAGAAGCTCCAAGGTAAATCAAGCATCATGTTAATACCTGTAGTAACTAATATCTTTAGTAGCGACATCACATACGCCAAATAATAGGCAACCATAGTGCATATTACTAGATCGATTTTCGACCTTATGTACTTTAGACATAAGTACTAAAAAATGGCTCCTTTGTCATGACCTTAAATATTGCGATATTCCGGTAATATTAGAAATATTTAAAAAGTTTCAAACCCCATGCAAGTGACAAACTAATAGTAATATAGAATTTATATATTTCAATTTATAGAACAATATTGACTTTTATAGTAATTAATAAATTAAAATTATATCAATGTTACTGAGCATGCGCAATAAAGATAATTTCATGTAAGTGAAGTAGCCTCGCAACAGGATATCATTCAAGGAAAGTTTGGTTATTGTTAAGAGTACGTCTATAATAAACCACTTGAAGAGAAAAACACTCGATAAAAACAGTACAACACCAAAAAAAAAACAATAAAAATTCTTAGTAGAACTAGAAAATGCCAAGATTAAACGAAACAAGTGAAAATGCTAATGATGTCAGCGATAACATATCAACTAGGTCTCACCTGCATATGAGGCTATTCTTTCCGAGCACGAGCATTAGGAATAACACGGCTATTGTGAAATTTTACTTTATTTAAACTTAGGAATATTCTTAGGTTTTTTTTGTATGTTTTAAGCACATTAGTGTATATATTTTACGAAACACGTGTTGGTTGTTCTTAAATACTTCCAAATCCTTGTAAAAATAAATTAATTTGAAGTTGTACAAGGGTCAGATTCGGTTCGATTTCAACTATGACAATTTGTTGCGGGTTGCCTAAATATGTGACGTCACACTAAAGGAGTCTATTGCTATGTATAACAATAGGTGTGGATATAGAACTATAGATAACTCTCATTCTTCTAAGAAATACATATTTTATATTTTACATTGGATCTTGGAGTTGAAGCTTCGTCATTAGCAACATTTAATCTATTTTCAAAAACTTTTCACACATTGCAACACATTAGTGAAACGATCTCTAGATAGCTTTGATTTAATTTATTTGTCAAACAACACTTTCTTTTTTTTTGTGTTATTTAAAGGTGGAATTTGACAACTTCTAACACTATTATTTCATTAAAATTTTTATTATTCTCATATAACTGCATCCGATGTTTTCTAGTTTTCGTAATTTCAAGTATACCTATAAGGCAACCCTTCAACAGTTTGTTCTCCAGTTTAAAAAACAAAAAAATTCCGTTAATGGCGCATAAAATAATATAAACTGGCACTTAATATCACTTAATATTATTATCATGCCAACTGACAATATATTTCCGCTTTCAGGCTTACATGAAAGGATCACGAACAAAGTTAATGGAAATCTGCAACCCCACAAATTGTCTGAAAATGAAATATACTATGGTTTGAGATCAAAAGTTGTCACGGGTCCAAGACCCAAAAATGAATACTTATCGAGATAAGCGACATTGAAACTGAGACACATTCTCTCTCTAAGAGAAACACGGCGAGCATGGTTTTTCCTGTATTCCTTCATTGTCCTTTTTGCACAAGCTTCTTTGCGACCACTTTTTTAGTTTACACCTGCCCTTTTAGTTTAAACCCATTTGTTTACTCTTCACTCGCATTTTATTGCTCGCTTATTTTTTACATTACGTCTGCCATTTTTAGTCCTGATCCTTTTATTATACCTACACCCGCTTGTATATTACACTCGTTTTTTTTATTTTACGCCCGCTTCTTCGCCAACTTTTTTTTCTGTAGGCCAGCATTTTTCTATACGCCTACTTTAATTACATACCGTCTGCTTGTTTTTACTACACCTTTTTTGCCTGACTTTTGCTATATGCCATATTTTTAATTTACGCCCGCTTCTTTATTTTGCACCCGCTTGTTTATTCTTTACGCCCGCTTCTTTACTCTCCACCAGCTTGTTTATTCTGTACGGCCGCTTTTTTTCTTTGTGCTTGCATTTTTTAACATTACGTAGGCCATTTTTGTCCCGCTTTTTTTATTAGACACCTGCTTGTTTTTGTATCAGGCACGTCTTTGTACTTTACACCCGCTTTCTTACTTTCTATCCGCTTGATTATTCTTTACGTCCGCTGTCTTTCCTTTGCACTTGCCTTTTTCTTGCATTGTTCCTGATTTTTTTTTGCTTCTTGACAACTTTTTTACTTTACATCCGGTCCTGCTTTACACTGTCTTTGATTACGTCTGCGTTCTTCATTCCTTAAAAAATCTGACAATTTTGTTGAAGTGTTCAAATTAATATTTACAAATAATTATGTCGGATTTAGTATAAAAATCTACATATTATTCCATTAAAAAAATCACAATCGTTTGGCATCGGCCATCGACAAAAATATACAGTTATTGTATTTTTAGTGCCATTGGCATTCTTCTCTTATTTCTTAAAATCGGACTAAAAAGTACGATACTATAGCTTATGACATCATGTAACACTTTATCGAAAAATCAGTATTGACGGAGTTAGATACACTCAATGTTTGTTTCTTAATATGCCACAACTTTTTTCATATTTTCGTCAAATTTGGTACATTTAGCATTCGTACTTACGAAAAAAAAGGTTATAACATATTTAAATTCGTCAGCCCTATAGGGCTTAAGTAGCGTTTCTTTTTTACAAATTTATTATCAATTTCTTGAAACACCTGCAATCACGTTATGATCAATTCTTTAGACAATAAGAACATTATTCTGTCGAGAGATAAAGTATATCTATTCAAAACGGTGAAGAAATTACATTTTCGATTTGCTGACGCAGCAAAATATGTAAGGGGTGAATTATTTTCTTGAAAATTTAACAGTTGCTGATGCCTCAATAATTCAAAACAAATAAAAGTGCCGCTGCCGTAATACTGTTCAAATAGAGTTAAGCTTGTTATGCTTTGAACAGTCGGCGAAAAAATAATTTTAAGCAAATTTTATCAGAGGAGCGACTAGATTTTCTCGTTTGACCCAATTCAAGTTTTATTTAAACGCAATTAATTTTAAATGAATGATTACGAAATATAAAAATTTGTATTATATAAGTCAACTATTTAAATGGAAAACTAAGATGGGTTGAAAGATTAAATATTTTAAAAGCGGTGGATAATTTCACAAGAACATTTTTAACTGATGATTGAATTTGTAAATAAGGCGATCATTACATTGTGGAAGACAAAAAATAAAACCTGATCTAAGTTAAATCACTTTAACAGTGTGAACAACTACATATGGGCTACATGAAAAAATAGCATTGAATTACCACAACATTATCTAGTAAATAGCTAGTAATAAATAATTATGCAAAATAAAAACTAAAAATAATATGACTAAATATAATTGATAGAGAACATATATCTGATGTATAAAAATGTTTAAATAATCAATAATCATTCAAAGAAATATCCTGTATTCTTGCTGTTCTATTATCACTCTTAACAAAGGCTAATCACGTAAAAAACACCTGCTATAAAGATCTTTTGGCTTCCATATGTCAGGTTGGATTGGTTCATCAAGTAGCTTCCCATCTCCTATGGAGTTATTAAATATTAACAAAAAAAATATATTATAAACTTCAAATGTTTAGAAGCAATAGCGCCAAAAAGGTTTGAACATGACTAAAATTCAGTATTTCGACCAAAACAGAAAAGTAAAGTAAATATGATACATCACCAGAAAAATCCTCCGAATTAAAAAATACGGAAAATCAATATGGCGTCCATAAGAAAAATAAAGGTCGATTGATGTTTTTCTGTTCCAATAAGCGCCAATTCTAGTACCTACTGACTATCGCACTTATAGAGGAGTTACATAGCATTAAAATTCAATTTTTGCTAACGTTTTTTCCAATATATTTTTTAAAACGCGGTATCGATTTGAAATTTATCATTTGTCTACTTTTTAATTTATCAATTAGTAAACATTTACCGTTAAGTATTGCAAGGGTTTCCTTACATTTTTTATTACTAGTTTATGTAATATAAAGTGTTTCCTAAATTCTCATCAAATGAAATTATATATTCTCCTATATACACGATGTTCATACACTTGAAACAACACTGTTTGGCAACACAAAAAATCGTTCACAATGCCCGTCTAAGCATTAGAGTAGAAGCGATGCTGAAAATTTGTACGAATTGCATATGGGGAAATAAAAAATCGATCATGGTTAAAATCACTTCGTCTGTGAATAAAAAGCAGCAGGTAAGTCTAGGTCTAGACGTTGTTGCTAGTAAGCAGTCGTAACAGTCTACACGTATTTTTCCGGCAATAAGTGATATACATAAAGTGTAATTAACCTGAATTTAAAAATATTTCTTTTTATTTCGGATTATTTTACCCCGGCGGCGAGAATTATTGATTTTTCTACATATATATCAAATATCCACTCGCGGGTCCGACCGGCCGATACCCCACTCTGACAAGCCGTTGGTCACGTGGAGGTCCCACCACGACTGGTGTCAATCCGGTGGGGATTTGGGCAACAAAAGTCCTCGACATTCCCCGAAACCGACAGTTCGTATCCAGAACTCAACACCGAACAGACGTCCACCGCCAGCAAGAACTCTCCACCGAAGCCAGCCCAGAATAACCAGTGAACCTAGTAAGAATTATTTTCCTTATTATTATCCGTTCCAACCGGGTACAAGTCCGAAAAGATTTGTACACTTTAAGTGTGGAATTACTGTGGGCCCGAGAAGAATATTCTTGGTAACCCACACACAAATTCCACCGTCCGTCTCAACCCGCACGACAGTGCAATCGTTGGATTCGGCGTGTTAAACCCAATCCTGACGAAGCCGTCGTGTTTACTACAGCGTTGCTTGGTGTCCCGCACCTTGATGTACGCTGGGTAATAGGGGATATGTGAACCAAGACCTAGAGGTTCGGCGTGCCCACCCAATCTCCGGGTCGTTCCATATAGTATCCGTACGCTTCTCCCTGGTCGGCGTGTATACCCATCAGACCGAGAAGCGTTGTATACAGAGAGTCCGACACCATCGGCCACCAGGACGTATAAAGCTTAAAGGCTAGTACGAATTGTAAGGCGAGATACTTCGGATCCCGTTTCACCATCCTATCTTTCCGCCTTGCACCGCTTGGGCTTTCTTCGCTGGTTATTGCTATCGCTTACCGCTTACCGCATTCCGCTTACTAATTTTGCATTGCTTGCTAGGCCATTATACCGATATTTGACCGCCCGCCTGTTTAAAATAAGTCCGAAATAATTCCGAATAAATTTTGGTTTATTTTCAGAATCAGCGGGGACCAGTAAAAAACGTCTATAAATATTTTAATCAGACCGTCTAAAATCACCTTTTCCTTTGTACATAAAAACCGTCTACGATTGTAGAGTAATAAATATTTTATTTCGATCCCGTTTACAAATATTTATTTCTTTTCTAAGGTGATAAGTAAAATGGTAAAAAACCCAGAGTCATAACTTTTTAATTTTGTCTCTTTCACACTGAATTTGTATATAATTATTGTTAAGAAACTTGTAAATAATTTCAGTCGTTTAGTAGTGGGTAGGAATAAAAATTGACACTATATGTATTTGTAATAAGTATTAATATTTTCCCTGTGTGAATAAATCTAGTAAAACTTAATAGGTTTATTTCTTTCACCGTCGAGGTAAAACGATAACATTCCGAACCAGCAAAAACGCTGATATCGTTTTGTAGAGCTCCCGTTAAATTTCATATTTAAAATAAAACTACACTGAGAAAACTACTCTCTGCCGTACTCTCTGCCGTTTTCTCCTAAAAATTCATTGACCCCTGGAATTTATTTTCTTCACTGTAGCTACCTGTGCACTATACTCTAAACCGAGGGTAAGGGATACGTGGAGTTTCCCCCACGTCAAATTTAGGGAAACTGGCGCCCGAGATTAAAACCGACTATTTAAATTATTAACTAACGTCATCGTTTAGAGTCCAGTCCGAGGAATATAAAACCTTTCCGAAAAATTAAATTACAGGGGGTCTACACACCATAGTTAAAAGTAATAAAAATTTACACTGAACGATCCATAGAGAGAGGACCGAGGAAAAGTACGTCACAATAGACATCGGAAACTTTGTAGCGACAATCAAATAAATAAACAATAGTCATCTCTATCATGCTAGTAAGCGGTAATACGCGTTGTAGTAGCAGAAATTTGCTAAATCTGTGATGAAGCTAAATGCACGGCCAATGTTCCTCAGCAAAAAAACTGGACTGTTCACCGGCATGCCAGACCGTTAGATACGTATCGAATAAATTGATCGAAGCGAAGCTTCAGATCAGCGGCAGACATATAACAATAATGCAGATAGTAGAATTACTAATATGAAGTATTTCATCACTATTAGTATGAAAAACTATATGAAGTTCTATGGGTTCTATGAAAAACTTCGACTATACTAATTTTGTTTGTAGGCTTCCGTGGCTTTCGTTAATGGTTAAATGATTTCCGGGCTGGTTGCCACGTCTTCGATTTACAACTCTTGACGTTTCGAGAGACATATCGCTCTCTTCTTCAGAAGTTACTCTGAAACTCAGTTTCAACCTTTGACTTTACTAGACATGCGCATGTGACCTCAGTAAATGTTGAACGGTCGTTTTCATTTTTGAATTTTTTGAATCTAGTAAAACTTAAAAAATTAAAAATAATAGACATAAGCTGAAATTTGGTAATGCAATAGCTAAATTAATAAGCTTTTACTCTTTTGGCTCCCGGACTAAAGCCTTTGTCCACCGAGTGCAACTTAATACACGTGAAAATACACATAATATTCTGTGATATTAATCAAGGAACGATCATATACTACGCCAAATAATAAGTAATAGTAAAAATATTTTTTCTTCCATTTCTAGATACTATCAAGGTAAATTTCTAACTATTTTATTAATATTCTTTTCCAAATAAATCTCCGTAAACACCCCGCATATCAACTAGGTATATAGTTATGTTACTAAATATTAATAACCACGAATCTGGTCACATAATTTTTTATTGTAGAAATATGTTAAACAATTTTTTTAAAGGATTGAAATATTACTTAATCATATCACTGTGTCAGGATTTCAACGTAAAAGCAATTACATAACTCTTAAAAATTACTGATCCACCGTAAATTAAATATAATAACAAAATGAAAATCGCTGACATATTAATTATAAATTGCATAGTAATAGAAGCAGCAAAATATCCTTATAATCCTACAAAATGTGTTCTGACACATATCCGAAAACTATTTAATAAACTTACGTCTGGCAGTAACACTAAAAATAAATGTCTACTGTGTAACATGTATATGACGTATTTCATCATAAAGGTCAGTTTCCTCGAGCCCTTCTAAAAGCCGTTCTGGCCAGTTAGTCTGGTTTTTACAAGGTAGGGTGGATATAGAGCGTGCTCCAAACAATCTACAACGACCCCTGCTTTAAATCGAGCCGGCTTTGCCCTTCAGGAATTCGATCAACTGACAAGCCCCATTTATGGCCTACCAGCCTGAAATCTCATAAATTATAACTACAAGGTGAAGCAATACAATACATTACATGCTATTTATAAATTACTTTCGCTCCTATTTTCGACGTGACTGCCATCTACCAAACTAGCAAAAATAAACGGCTCTAATAGGAGATAAGAATTATTGGGTTAAAGCAATTTGTTCAAATAAACAGATACTTTAAAAACATTTTATAAATACTCTACGCGATGTTAACCTCTATCCACATTTTTGTTATAATTTCAATTAAAATTAGTTATTTTTGTATACAAGATAAAATTAATTTTTATCGACTAGCGGAAAGTGTTCGTTTACGAGCGATGAAATTTTATCTTCATATATAAAACGTTAAGAAAAATAAATTACAAGTTAAATTTTCACACATTTAAACCTCAAGCTTATAGACAACTTTCTCTTTTATTCTGGTTTAAGTAGAAAAACAACCATAGGCTCTAGATAAAGAGGAGTTAAAGACTATAAGCAATTATTATTGGCTCAAAACTGACAAAAAAGAATACAAAAGATATTCGAAACTTTGAGGTTAGGTTGGTGCTGGGCTGGCGCATTTCGTGAACTGTTAACCACGAAGGAAGTGGTAAAAATGGACCTGAAATCTATGTTACAATGCGATTCATCAGTTGTACACTAAACACTGAAATAAATAACTTTATACACTTACACTATGCAACACATTTCACTAAATACCACTTTAAATTTTACTATAAAATTGAACTTAACAGATAAAATAAAACACTGCTTTATATACAGAGTGTCTCACATTTAAATAGCAGGATTTCAGGACTCAGTAGAAGACCTCATTTTGAGTCTGAAAGTTCCTATATATATATATGGGTCCTAAAACGCTTCGTTTCTGAGATACAGGGCGTTCAATTTTATTTTTGTTTTATTTATTTATTTTTTAACTAAATAACCGCTGACAAAAAAATCATCATGTTGCGGCGAAAGACTTAGTATTTGAGGGCAAATAATTTGACACAGAAAATCATCGCATATTAGTTCCAGTGGTGGAGATAGAGGGGTCTCTATGCATATTTTTATAAAAAAAAGTATAGCCGATTTGATATTTTGCAAATGTTTTCGAAAAATATGAAAGAGCATTCAATTTTACCCAGAAAAGGCCCTCTTGTCCAAAGTCGATAGGAGGTGGCGTTTTCAAGAAAAACCGAAAATACTGTTTAGAAGTCAAATTAAGAAAAACCG
Organism: Anoplophora glabripennis; assembly: GCF_000390285.2. NCBI lineage: Eukaryota > Metazoa > Arthropoda > Insecta > Coleoptera > Cerambycidae > Anoplophora > Anoplophora glabripennis. Next base: position 177,517 of record NW_019416479.1, on the reverse strand, counting down.
AAAATACTGTTTAGAAATCAAATCAGACTTGAAATGTCATTCTAATATTGACATTTGCGCTTATTTTATTATAGTTTCTAATTGTGTGTAGAGTATTAAAAAAAATTGCAACAAATTCAAAATGCCGTTTAAGTTTACGAACCAAGAATACGCAGATATTCACTTCGTATACGGGTTTGCCAATGGGAACTCGGCAGAAGCTGCTAGGGAATATCGGAGACGATTTCCTAATAGAAGACAGCCGCATCCACACGTTTTTATTAATATTCATCAACGTTTCGCTAATGACGGATTGAATCTGGTCCATAGGGATCGCAACATAATTAACGTTAATATTGGCAGAAATAGGAGGAATCAGCGAATCTTGCACGAATTTGACAGAGATCCCACGACGAGTACCAGAAAAATTTCCAGGATTATTGGTGTTTCCAGGTGCACTATTTCTAGAACATTAAGACGAGATCATAGACATCCCTACCACTTACAACCTGTTCAGGGTTTACGTCCGGGTGACGAGGAACATAGAATAGCTTTTTCTCGGTGGATTCTTAACTCAATTGAAAACGACGGAAATTTTTTATCACACATATTATGGACCGACGAGTCATGTTTTACTCGTCGAGGTGTGACAAATTTACACAATCAGCATGAGTGGGCACATGAAAACCCGCATGCAATCAGACCACGAAATTTTCAGCACGAATTTAGTGTTAATATTTGGCTCGGCGTTTATAACAATTGTCTTTTCGGCCCTTACATCTTACCTCAACGACTGAATTCTGCGAATTTCTTAGAGTTCTTAGAGACCGAGAGTGCCAACATGTGGGAGGAAATTCCTCTGAATTTAAGAATGCGAGCATGGTTTCAACTTGATGGCTGTCCAGCTCATTTTGGCCGAAATGTCAGGAACTGGTTGAACACCCACTTTCCCGAAAAATGGATTGGCCGCGGGGGTATCGTTGCATGGCCTCCCCGATCCCCTGATCTGACACCCCTAGATTTTTTCCTCTGGGGTTTTATTAAAGAGAGAGTTTATACCACTACTGTGGACACAAGGGATGAACTTATTCGTCGGATTCGGAACGCATGCAGTGAAATCAGAGACAATAACTTAATTCAAATGAGACGTTCTATTCAGCGTCGGTGTCAGTTATGTATCGAAGAAAATGGTTTACATTTCGAACATTTGCTTTGATGTAATATGGTTTTCGTTATTTATTTTTGTATTTATTTTCATTTAATTAATTAAAAACAATTTTAACCGAATTTTTGAACTACATATTTAATTTAGTTGTAACACAATGTTTAAAAATTATTATTTGACTTCTAAACAGTATTTTCGGTTTTTCTTGAAAACGCCACCTCCTATCGACTTTGGACAAGAGGGCCTTTTCTGGGTAAAATTGAATGCTCTTTCATATTTTTCGAAAACATTTGCAAAATATCAAATCGGCTATACTTTTTTTTATAAAAATATGCATAGAGACCCCTCTATCTCCACCACTGGAACTAATATGCGATGATTTTCTGTGTCAAATTATTTGCTCTCAAATACTAAGTCTTTCGCGGCAACATGATGATTTTTTTTGTCCGCGGTTATTTAGTTAAAAAATAAATAAATAAAACAAAAATAAAATTGAACGCCCTGTATCTCAGAAACGAAGCGTTTTAGGACCCATATATATGGGAACTCAAAATGAGGTCTTCTACTGATTCCTGAAGTCCTGCTATTTAAATGTGAGACACCCTGTATATAGGAACTTTTAGACTCAAAATGAGGTCTTCTACTGATTCCTGAAGTCCTGCTATTTAAATGTGAGACACCCTGTACATATTTGTATATTCATTCACACAAAATGTTGTGAAATTACTTACCAAATTACAAATAACTTTTAGTAAACCAATAAACTGAAAAATAAAATTGAAGAGGTAACATATTGGGCCTTTCTTCTTTCACCAAATTAATGTTGGGGTCTTTTATTTTTTGCCCTACATCTAACAGTGACTGATATTATCCAGTTCATTTAAACTATGTCAGGGTCAGAGGTCATTGACATAAACTGAACACAGTGCTTTACAAAATAGTAATTAACATAAAAAAAATATGGTGACTTTAAAATAACACTTAATCTGTATACAGAAAATTATTTTCCGTTTCAAAAAGAAAGTGCGCATATATGACAAATTGTGATGCTACCCAATGGCAGCGTAGCGCAGTTAAAAAAAACGAATTTTAATTTATTTAAAAAAAATATTTTAAATTAATATTCTGGGCAGCACATACTATTACCGATACAAAACTGACCTCCTTTAAAGTTACACCACGTATAATATTCACAACTGTATGTAACAAAACCTGAAACGATTTTAGAGTTGCAAAGTTTTCATAAAATTAGATATCATACCCATCTCAAATCTATACAGGATGATTCAGAACTTATCCAAAAAAAAAGTTTTCTGGATGTACAGGGGACCCTTACAAATACAATTTTGTAAAGAAAAAAATCAAAAAGGGCAGTTCGAAAATGATTTAAAAATACACTTCTGCACGGCACTGGAAACTGGTCCACTGTAAAACCTGACCTCGCACAATGCGACCGGCATGGCGGTGTGATAAAAACGGACAAAAACTTTCGCAAGGAAAGAAATATGTAGTATTTTATAGCACCTATTTTATATCGGCTTTTGCCTTTATTAATTAATAAAATTAATTTGTGTTTTTAAATAATAAAATCATTTGACATACCCGATGTTACAACAATTGTCCAAAATTTTATCCACCAATGTGTAAACACATTTGGGTCCGTTGTACT
>NW_019416479.1:171840-173878 GCF_000390285.2 Anoplophora glabripennis | reverse complement strand
AAACAATTAGAATAACTTTGTGAATATTCAATCAAATCAAATTTTTTAAAGCAGGTTTTAAAAGTTATTGGAAAGACGCTTCTTTAAAAAAAAACAGATCGATTGGTCAATTAGTTACATAGTTATAGCCGATCAAAGTTAACCGTCATTTACACTAAATGTACTGGGACATCCAGGCTAATTTTTCGAAAAATACCTTTAGTATTCCGAGTACTTACGAAGTCTAAGTTTGCAATACTTTTCTTCACTGGCAACTTACTTCAATACGCGTTTAAAGTTATTTATGCAAGCGAGAAATTCAAGAAAATCGTACGGGGGTGGTGGTGGGGGAAGCAGAGAGCGCGGCCGCTTCGGCCTGCTCGAAATTGAATTGGCGGGTTCAAAACCACGACGCGCTTAAAAAATTTTTAATATCTCAGCTTCTAGAGGTCCGATTTTGATGATTTTTTTAAATCGATATCTCGCGATTTAAAAAAAAAACAATTAGCGTATTTTCAAATGCCTATCGTTAATAATTATTATTGGTCTTTCAACAGTCCGATANACTGGGACATCCAGGCTAATTTTTCGAAAAATACCTTTAGTATTCCGAGTACTTACGAAGTCTAAGTTTGCAATACTTTTCTTCACTGGCAACTTACTTCAATACGCGTTTAAAGTTATTTATGCAAGCGAGAAATTCAAGAAAATCGTACGGGGGGTGGTGGTGGGGGAAGCAGAGAGCGTGGCCGCTTCGGCCTGCTCGAAATTGAATTGGCGGGTTCAAAACCACGACGCGCTTAAAAATTTTTAATATCTCAGCTTCTAGAGGTCCGATTTTGATGATTTTTTTAAATCGATATCTTGCGATTTAAAAAAAAAACAATTAGCGTATTTTCAAATGCCTATCGTTAATAATTATTATTGGTCTTTCAACAGTCCGGTAATTATTTATCTTTAAACTTCCTTTAATTATCACTTATAATACCACTAGAGCTTCAATTATTACTGGAAATTTTTTCGAGCACACGAATATTTTGAAAATTCTCCCAAGTCGAAGACGAGGGAGAATTTTCTAAAAAATATTCGTGTGCAAGAAAAAATTTCCAGTTTTTAATTGAAGCTAGAGTGGTATTCGGTAAGAAAATTTCACAATATAATCAAAGTAACTTACATACATATAACATTAGGTTAAATAAAATACAACTAACCGATTTTAGTTAAGCAAAATAATAAAAAATAAGTCGATAGTAGATCAATCCCTCAGTTTTCCACATACTCATTTTACTAAAGTTGGTAGAAATATATTTTCTTACAAAGAACCTTAAGCACTATGTAATATCAATAAAATTCATATGTATATATTATTAAGAAGGCCATGGAATCCATGTCAAACAAGGTAATCGTGACTTTTGACGTTATTTGACCATTTTCTTTAAAATCGTTGTGTTGTACAATTGAAAAATGGAGCGGTTTGAGAAATACGTTTTATGCAAGTTTTGCAAAAAAGTTAGTGAAATTAAAATGTATCATCGGAACCTAAAATTTTTAATGTATTTATTACAAGAATGCGGGCCAGAAATTTATTCGCCAAACTTGTTTGGGATTATTAAAAATCATTTGCTTCTTGTGTGTAAGAAATATGGAGCTCTTCGTGGATCACAGCAGAATAAGATTGTTTCAAAGTACTACATTTATTTTTTGAAACATAGACATTTTATAAATTTTAGTGAATGTGTGCTTGTTTATTCCCCATTAAGAAAAGAAGACGTGGCTGAGGAATTTCAGCAACATTTGGACGCTTTAATTAAAACTACTAAAAGTACATACTTGGTAAATAATTATTTATAAATGATTTGTACTTATTAAATTATGATAGAATAAATTTGAAGTTAAATATAAATGTCATTTTATTTATAAATGTCAAAAAATTTCCAGTGTAATTTCATGCTCCTTACCCCAAGGAAGAGAAAAATTTCCGGAAATTTTCTTAGTTGCTATAGTAACGCTACAAAATACAGGCCTTTAATTGGCTGAAAAATACTATTGTGAAATTTTC